>NW_027198129.1:0-49165 GCF_038502225.1 Cherax quadricarinatus
TCAGGACTACAAATTCGGTATGCTCTTAGGAAAAACCCGATGATGATGCCTCTTTTGGTCTTGGTATCTTGACTGGAATAGAAGTGTGTGAGATCATTTTTATTGGTGGGTTTCCGATAAACTTGAAATCTTAGGTTGTTGTCTACTTTGTGAATGAGGACGTCGAGGAAAGGTAGCTTGTCATTGGACTCTTCTTCTAGTGTAAACTGAATCGCTGGTTCGACTGCGTTGAGCCTTGCCTGAAGATCCCGTACATCAAAACGTTTAGGAGTTATTACGAGGACATCGTCCACGTAACGTAACCAAGTGACGCTTGAAGGGATGATGTTGGCGAAGTGTTCGGACTCTAGGTGTTCCATGTATGTTGGCTAGGACGGCACTTATTGGGGACCCCATTCCCATGCCGTAGGTTTGTTTGTAGAGCTTGTTATTGAAGGAAAAACAGTTGAAGTTAACACAGAGTTCAATCAAGTCAACAAAATCTCCGGGAGGTAAAGGAAGATTAAGGTCCTGGTTGACTTTACGTCGTAGAACCTCGATGGCTTTTTTGGTAGGTACTTTTGTGAAGAGGGAAGTCACATCCAAACTGCTTAGTTTCTTGTTACGGATGGAGAGGTTACGGATGCGGTTGAGAAGGTCGCCCGAGTGTTTAAGATGAGCGGGGCTGATGGTCCCCAGAAGGCAGGAAAGATGTTTGGCAAGAACTCCGGCTAGTTTGTGTGGAGCACTGCCTATTTATCGGAAACCCACCAATAAAAATGATCTCACACACTTCTATTCCAGTCAAGATACCAAGACCAAAAGAGGCATCATCATCGGGTTTTTCCTAAGAGCATACCGAATTTGTAGTCCTGAGTTTCTTGACGAGGAATGTACTTACATTCACCAAACATTCACTGAGTTACAATTTCCTCCTTTTTTCATCAAAGACTGCAAGAAAAGAGCTCTTCAGATCATCAATTCTCCACGCATCAACGCCGCTCCCAACAAAGTTATAATTCTTCCCAACAGCCAGGTTGCACTAAACGTCTCAAAAGTACTTTCACAAGCTAACACCAGAGTCGCCATCGCTTCTACCACTTCAATAAAGGATCTAACCAGGACAAAACCCAAGCACCACAAACCAGTCAATGCAGGAGTTTACACTATACCCTGTGGAGGCTGTGACAAGATCTACGTAGGTGAAACAGCAAGAAACCTCGACACCCGCCTCAATGAACACATATACGCATGTAGGAACGACAACTTAAACAACGCCTGTGTACAACACCGAAATTCCACCAATCATCTCATGAAATTTAGAGACGCCCAATTAGTGATAAAAGAAACTAATTTCCGCACACGCAAGTGCCTTGAATCAGCACTGATCGCTGTTTCGAATACAATTAAACAAAACAACGGCAGCTTCACCATCTCCGAAGTCTTAGCAAGAATCCTCCTGAAAACAGTAAACCCTGCCATCACATAGTCTCTCCTGTTATACTACACAAAGCACAGAGAGTGAACACTGAAACAACCTGCCTCATTCCAGTTTATATTTGTCCAACCTATTTTTATGTTACCCAAGTAATAGCTTTTATAACCTTTTACTCATGTACGAATTAATTGCTCTACCATATTGTATTACTTTTGTCACTACCACTACTACTACCACTAGTGAACATCGAAATGGTACCTCACTAGTATTACACCTCACTCTGACCCTTTATATACCCTCTGTGTCCATGTATTGTTTGTAATGGCTTGATAAAGCTCCTGGAGAGCGAAACGTTGCCACAATAAATGTCACATTAGTTGCACTTGTGTCCTTTTACTTTACATATTGTCGGTAATTCTACCAACTTTATTATAAAGTTTTAGTTTAAGCTAGGAGCTTTGTGTTGAAGACCCGTACCTAGTCAGAGCTAGGAGCTGACTGACTCACTCAACTACTACATAGTATGACTTCAGCTCTGCCAGAAGACCCGTACCTAGTCAGAGCCAGGAGCTGACTGACTCACTCAACTACTACATAGTATGACTTCAGCTCTGCCAGAAGACCCGTACCGAGTCAGAGCTAGCAGCTGACTGACTCACTCAACTACTACATAGTATGACTTCAGCTCTGCCAGAAGACCCGTACCGAGTCAGAGCTAGCAGCTGACTGACTCAACTACTTCATAGTATGACTTCAGCTCTGCCAGAAGACCCGTACCGAGTCAGAGCTAGCAGCTGACTGACTCACTCAACTACTACATAGTATGACTTCAGCTCTGCCAGAAGGCGACGCGTGGCGTCAATTCTAGAACCACCAATTGGTCACTACAGTAGTGGTTACACATTCGTAATACCTAACCTAATAATAATATATAATATAATTATAATAATCATGGGGAAAGATATAATATAATACAATATAATACAATGAGAGTACTTTTGATGATTCATACTGTACCCGATAATAATATATAGTCGAACCTGCTTTATCTAGCTAGTAATAAAGTGGTTCACGATATATTATTACAGAACTTATTTTAACCAGGCCTTTTATTTTTGTATATAATGGAGTGAAATAGGGGCGCGTAACAATAATATCGATATTAATATAGATACTATCAATATTAATATCAATATCGATATTAATATCAATAATTATTATTTTATTATCACACTGGCCGATTCCCACCAAGGCAGGGTGGCCCAAAAAAGAAAAACTTTCACCATCATTCACTCCATCACTGTCTTGCCAGAAGGGTGCTTTACACTACAGTTATAAAACTGCAACATTAACACCCCTCCTTCAGAGTGCAGGCACTGTACTTCCCATCTCCAGGACTCAAGTCCGGCCTGCCGGTTTAACGTTTCACTCGTGTAGTATTGGGCTCTGTGAAGATCTTTACCAAGTGATGTTTCACTCACTGATGAGTTTGATCACGTTATGTTGCGGGGCCAGGAGCTGTGACTCGACCCTTGCAACTACATATAGGTGAGTACTGTGTAGAGCTTTATCAAGTAATGTTTTCCTGGGTGGAGAGCTTTATCAAGTGTCTCGCTCGGTTTAAAGCTTCAGCAAATAATGCTTTGCTTTTTGTATGTCTATACTAAGGTTCGTTATGTAGAACTTTATTAAGTAAAGTACCATTTTGCTTGTTTTTTTCAAAGTTCCACTCGGTTTAGAGCTTTATCACTGTTTTACTCTGTGTAGAGCTCTACCAAGTCATTTTTACTCGTGGAGAGCTTTATTGAGTCACGTTTCCCTCTGTGCAGAGCTTTATGGAGTCACGTTCCCCTCAAGTCATGTTTCGCTCTGAGTAGAACTTTATCAGATCAAATATTGCTCTGTATAGAGCTTTACCAAGTCTAACATAAAAGCTTGACACAGGAAGAATCGTTGCCAGAGTTAGAGCTTGCCCTCCATTCACGTATTTGGCTCTGTAATCTGTGGCTTTTCTTGACTACTGCCGATGGTAAGCCATGTACATCCAAGACGGAGCTTAAAGAACCAAAAGCCACAATAAAGTGGCTGCAACAACGCACAAACAGCCAGCATTTAGGAGACGGGGAAGTATTGGCAACTTTTCGGAACGACTTGGACAACTGACAAGTTGAAAGAGGTTGCAAAACGAGGTCTCAAACTCAATTAAGTGGACCAGCAAGGTGAACTATCTGTTTAGGTAAATAGCTAGGTCGATTACCTAGTATCTATGAATGTGGTAGGGTCGACTACCTATGTGAGAAGGCAGTTTGGTTGACTGGTACGGTCGACTACATCAGAAGGAAGTCTGGTCGACTACCTAGTTAGGCAGGCAGTATTATGACATAAATGGTATAGATTACATAAATGGTATAGAATATCGACAAGTTGGTCTGTATGACGTATGTATAACACCTGGGTATCTTATTCATCAGTTTGTTTGAACTGTGTACCCATAATGCCTTGCTGATTGTGTCCATCACAGCAACGCCGCCATGGAATCTCGATATAGGTATTTTCTGCAACTGTATTGCTATACAAGTGCTTGGCATGATCTAATTTCATTAGTGGACCCTGCCCATCTGTGACACCCTCCCAAACTGCTGCACCTCAGCTCATCTCTACCTTCAGTATATAGTCTCCATCCCCATGCTTTTGCTTTGGGATAAGAGACTAAAAACCTCAAAATTACCTAACCACTGCAGTCACAATCTCCCTCAATTCTTTTCTGTATTTGACTGAAGAAGCCTGCTGTGTAGGCGAAACGTTTAGGGCAATATAACAATACCAAGTGGCGGAAACCATTAGCCTGGTCATGCACCGGGCCGCGGGGGGGGGGGGTTGACCCCCGGAACACCACGTCTATGCTTTCCAGGAAACCTAACATGGGCAATAGTTTTATCATAGGTCACCTGGGCAAGATAATAGTTGCCTGAACCCTTCCCCCGGTACAGGAAACCAGGTGTGAAAAGTTGAAATCAATAAGATGAGGCGTTCTCAAGGTATGAACTAATGTTTGGAGGACGAGAAGAAATTCTGAAAATTCAGGCAACCAAAAAAGTTTTCACCTCGAGGATTAACAATAATAATAATAATAATAATAATAATAATAATGAAAATATAATTATTTTATATTAATAAAACATTAAAATAATTATAATATAAAACAATATAATATACAGAATAACTGTGAAAAAATAGTGAATTTCCAAGCGCTTTCGTGATTTCTCACATTATCAAGGAACTGTAAAATTAAAAAAATCACCAGAAGGCATTTAAGGACGAGACTACACATCGCAGTTAGTTTACAACACCTGACCCCTTTATGATACAGGCAGGTGGTCAAGGACTTGTCGGACACAGATCATAAAATATATCTTAAATTCTTCCCAAATTTTATTAATTATAAATTAATTCAATTTGTATAATTCTAAAGCAATATTCATATTAATTTTAAAATTAATATAACTGAGATTGCTTCCTGAAGGCTCTGACTGAAAGGTATAACCTGAATAATCCCCGAAGCTTATGATAACTTTTCGGTCCGACCATTAGCTAGTGCGAGTAGTTCATGGTCCAAACGGGACCGAAACGACGTCATCAGTTTCAGTCCCCTACGTGCTAACTTGGGATACTCCCTCAAGGTGTGGCTGAAGGGAATACCAGAGAATACTTTCTGAAGGTGCACTCTGAAGGGTATTCCTAGGCATTATTTAATTAAAATTAAAATTCAAAGTTTATTCTCTATAAGGATTGCAATGCTGAGTTTACAGAAATTTGGTTATTGTTTGGTTTACATGTAGTAAAATTGTGATTACAGAGTGTACCACTAGAACGCTTAGCATGGCTAGGCATTTCGGGCATACTTAGTTTTATTCTTAAATGTAAAATATTACAAATTATGAGGTAAGTTGGTATTATGGCTAAGTGACTAAATACTAGTTTGTGAGTTTAGCAATGTGAATGCTTTTGTTTTGGCACAGTACATAGTTTCAGTATTGGAGTATCACAGGATTCATTATTTTAAGATTGAGATTAATATTTCTGTTTATGGTCAAATGGGTGAGTGAGTGTAAGTGTGAACCACCAGGTGGTATTCGTGTAGTTAGTTGACAGGGTGTATCAGGGAGATAAGATGTTTTCTAATGGTAGTTTTGAAGGTGATGAATGTGTCTGCAGTTCTAGAGTTCTCAGGTAGGGTATTCCAGATTTTAGGGCCTTTGACATACATTGAATTTTTGTAAAGGTTTAGTCGGACACGGGGAATGTCGTAGAGATGTTTGTGTCTGGTGTTATGCCTGTGGGTTCTGTCAACTATCAAGAAAGCGTTTTAGGTCAAGGTTGATATTAGAGTTTAAGGCCCTGTAGATATAGATTGCACAGTAGTAAGTGTGGATGTACTGAACTGGGAGTAAGTTTAGATCTTTGTGGGTGAAGGTATAAAAGAAAATACTTCCTGAAGGTGTGCTGAAGGGTATAATTAGAGCGAGGATAAAAAGTATTAGTATTTAACAAATACTGGTATTTAATAAGTATTGGTATTTACCTTCCAGGTGAGTGACGGCGCATCACGAACCAGTTACCACACTATCAGTTAGGTAAGTACATGTTTTTTTCACTCGATATCATTGATATAGCTTGTCACCTTTACTAATTTGTTAGTGTGTGCGTAAACGAATAATTGCAATGGGAATTGAAATCAATTGCTGGTGATCTAGACGTAACACTTCTATGTATCTGTTTTCGTTACGGAGAGCGTTAGTTTCATCTCGCCAAGAGGTGATTATAATTCCCTACTTCCCTCCAGAGGGACGTGGACTTCCCTCCAGAGGGACGTGGACTTCCCTCCAGAGGGACGTGGACTTCCCTCCAGAGGGACGTGGACTTCCCTCCAGAGGGACGTGGACTTCCCTCCAGAGGGACGTGGACTTCCCTCCAGAGGGACGTGGACTTCCCTCCAGAGGGACGTGGACTTCCCTCCAGAGGGACGTGGACTTCCCTCCAGAGGGACGTGGACTTCCCTCCAGAGGGACGTGGACTTCCCTCCAGAGGGGCGTGGACTTCCCTCCAGAGGGACGTGGACTTCCCTCCAGAGGGGCGTGGACTTCCCTCCAGAGGGGCGTGGACTTCCCTCCAGAGGGGCGTGGACTTCCTTCCAGAGGGACGTGGACTTCCCTCCAGAGGGACGTGGACTTCCCTCCAGAGGGACGTGGACTTCCCTCCAGAGGGACGTGGACTTCCCTCCAGAGGGACGTGGACTTCCCTCCAGAGGGACGTGGACTTCCCTCCAGAGGGACGTGGACTTCCCTCCAGAGAGACGTGAACACCGCAGACTCCAGGGTCGTGCCCTGGACTGAGACGGCATCATACCTCTGCTTTTCATAGGGAGTCAATTATAACTTCTCATTTCTCGTTAAACGTGATGCAGTCACTCTCACCTGTAAGTCAAGAAAGACATCAAAGATTTTCTTCCCCTGAGTTTAGATGACAGTAACTTCTTACCCAGTCAACTGAGAGTTAAGACTCTGCAAAAGCGAGAGCGCTACTCACTTTTCCATTCAGACAGTGCTTCAAAAATTTTGCTGTGCTCTACTCAAAATTTGAGAACACATTCGCCTCTCAAATCATTTTTTTTTTTAAATTGAACTCTCCTAGCTATCCAGAAGTTGAAATCACATTAAGTTCACTACAGAAAGAATACTTGTTCATACGTAGCACAATAGTGAATTTTCGTCCGTTAGTCTATCCCAGTTGCTATTACCTGGAGTTTACCTGGAGAGAGTTCCGGGGGTCAACGCCCCCGCGGCCCGGTCTGTGAACAGGCCTCCTGGTGGATCAGAGCCTGATCAACCAAGCTGTTGCTGCTGGCTGCACGCAAACCAACGTACGAGCCACAGCCCGGCTGATCCGGAACTGACTTTAGGTGCTTGTCCAGTGCCAGCTTGAAGACTGCCAGGGGTCTGTTGGTAATCCCCCTTATGTATGCTGGGAGGCAGTTGAACAGTCTCGGGCCCCTGACACTTATTGTATGGTCTCTTAACGTGCTAGTGACACCCCTGCTTTTCATTGGGGGGATGGTGTATCGTCTGCCAAGTCTTTTGCTTTCGTAGTGAGTGATTTTCGTGTGCAAGTTCGGTACTAGTCCCTCTAGGATTTTCCAGGTGTATATAATCATGTATCTCTCCCTCCTGCGTTCCAGGGAATACAGGTTTAGGAACCTCAAGCGCTCCCAATAATTGAGGTGTTTTATCTCCGTTATGCGCGCCGTGAAAGTTCTCTGTACATTTTCTAGGTCGGCAATTTCACCTGCCTTGAAAGGTGCTGTTAGTGTGCAGCAATATTCCAGCCTAGATAGAACAAGTGACCTGAAGAGTATCATCATGGGCTTGGCCTCCCTAGTTTTGAAGGTTCTCATTATCCATCCTGTCATTTTTCTAGCAGATGCGATTGATACAATGTTATGATCCTTGAAGGTGAGATCCTCCGACATGATCACTCCCAGGTCTTTGACGTTGGTGTTTCGCTCTATTTTGTGGCCAGAATTTGTTTTGTACTCTGATGAAGATTTAATTTCCTCATGTTTACCATATCTGAGTAATTGAAATTTCTCATCGTTGAACTTCATATTGTTTTCTGCAGCCCACTGAAAGATTTGGTTGATGTCCGCCTGGAGCTTTGCAGTGTCTGCAATGGAAGACACTGTCATGCAGATTCGGGTGTCATCTGCAAAGGAAGACACGGTGCTGTGGCTGACATCCTTGTCTCTGTCGGATATGAGGATGAGGAACAAGATGGGAGCGAGTACTGTGCCTTGTGGAACAGAGCTTTTCACCGTAGCTACCTCGGACTTTACTCTGTTGACGACTACTCTCTGTGTTCTGTTAGTGAGGAAATTATAGATCCATCGACCGACTTTTCCTGTTATTCCTTTAGCACGCATTTTGTGCGCTATTACGCCATGGTCACACTTGTCGAAGGCTTTTGCAAAGTCTGTATATATTACATCTGCATTCTTTTTGTCTTCTAGTGCATTTAGGACCTTGTCGTAGTGATCCAATAGTTGAGACAGACAGGAGCGACCTGTTCTAAACCCATGTTGCCCTGGGTTGTGTAACTGATGGGTTTCTAGATGGGTGGTGATCTTGCTTCTTAGGACCCTTTCAAAGATTTTTATGATATGGGATGTTAGTGCTATTGGTCTGTAGTTCTTTGCTGTTGCTTTACTGCCCCCTTTGTGGAGTGGGGCTATGTCTGTTGTTTTTAGTAACTGTGGGACGACCCCCGTGTCCATGCTCCCTCTCCATAGGATGGAAAAGGCTCGTGATAGGGGCTTCTTGCAGTTCTTGATGAACACAGAGTTCCATGAGTCTGGCCCTGGGGCAGAGTGCATGGGCATGTCATTTATCGCCTGTTCGAAGTCATTTGGCGTCAGGATAACATCGGATAGGCTTGTGTTAATCAAATTTTGTGGCTCTCTCATAAAAAATTAATTTTGATCTTCGACTCTCAGTCTGGTTAGCGGCTTGCTAAAAACTGAGTCATATTGGGACTTGAGTAGCTCACTCATTTCCTTGCTGTCATCTGTGTAGGACCCATCTTGTTTAAGTAGGGGCCCAATACTGGACGTTGTTCTCGATTTTGATTTGGCATAGGAGAAGAAAACTTTGGGTTTCTTTCGATTTCATTTATGGCTTTTAGTTCTTCCCGCGATTCCTGACTCCTAAAGGATTCTTTTAGCTTAAGTTCGATGCTTGCTATTTCTCTGACCAGTGTCTCCCTACGCATTTCAGATATATTGACCTCTTTTAGCCGCTCTGTTATTCTTTTCCGTCGCCTGTAAAGGGAGCGCCTGTCTCTTTCTGTTTTACATCTACTCCTTCTTTTTCTTAGAGGAATAAGCCTTGTGCATACATCGAGTGCCACCGAGTTAATCTGTTCTAGGCATAAGTTGGGGTCTGTGTTGCTTAGTATATCTTCCCAGCTTATATCGGTTAGGACTTGGTTTACTTGGTCCCACTTTGTTTTTGTTATTGAAGTTGAATTTGGTGAATGCTCCCTCGTGACTAATCTCATTATGTCGGTCTGGGGCTCCGCGCATACATGACTGAACCTCAATTATGATAAATTAGACACATGTGCAACTCTTGGGTATCTTTATTGAGGAAACGTTTCGCCACACAGTGGCTTCATCAGTCCATACAAAGGAGAATCTTGAAGAACAGGAGGAGAATGAGGTAATCAGTCCCTCAACCTTGAGTCGATGTGGACAGTCCATCAATCTTGAATAGAATGCGGCATACGTGCTGAGAAGGAGCTTATAAACCGTTGGCAGGAGAGTTGCACATGTGTCTAATTTATCAACATGTCGGTTCTCTGAACCATTCATCTACAAACCTGTCAGACACTGCAACTTCTTGGGATCTTAATACTTGGAAATTCTTCGCTTGCCTAATTCTTGGGCACGACCTACTTCAACATTGAACAAATGTTACACGACCTATGACTGCTGCACCTCTCCTGCCATACGGTTTATAAGCTCCTTCTCAGCACGTATGCCGTATTCTATTCAAGATTGATGGACTGACCACATCGACTCAAGGTTGAGGGACTGATTACCTCATTCTCCTCCTGTTCTTCAAGATTCTCCTTTGTATGAACTGATGAAGCCACTGTGTGGCGAAACGTTTCCTCAATAAAGATACCCAAGAGTTGCACATGTGTCTAATTTATCAAAATTAAGCCGCTAAATAACAAAGAAATATCGCGATACAGCCATTTTAAATTATATTTTCCCCTCTCTGGCGAATCTTCACATTCCTCCCGGCAGGTATTTATTTTTATCTTGTAGGAGTTATTCACGATTCTTTAAAAAATTTCTTGCGATTAAAGTTGCTGTCAGGGAACAGAACAAAGAATTTTCCATCGTTTGTCTGGCACTGAGAAAACTATTGATCATAACGTTTAGTTGGGCGTTTTTAGTCTAATTTATCTTTGCTTTGTATCTATTTTAGCCGTCATTTTTAGGAGCGGCTTTGAAAAACTCATTCCTTTCTCAGTCACTAATAAACCATACCACGGGTGGGGTTAGAACCCGCGATTAAAGAGTCATAGAACTCCAGACCGACGCGTTAGCCACTGGACCAGCTAGCCACAATAAGATTCACCCAACTAGGTATATTTCTACACCATAGGAAGGTTAGCACAGGCACCTCTGTGACTACAAATGCAAGTTTTTACAGACGAATCTCCCTCTAGCGTAGCCGTGACGAACTCTAGCTCAAGTCCCCTCAAAGCCGTCAACATAACTCACGAAATCGTAATGACACGATTGCAAACAAATCGTGTCATTACGATTTCGTGAGTCAGTCACTAATATTAACATCGTCACTTTTTAAGGGGAGGGAGAATAGGTTCTTTTGGTGAAGTTACAATGTTTCAAATTAATTTTAAATCTAAGTTAACAGTGCACAAATAACCAGCAAATAGGGAAATAAAACTTAAGACGACGTTTCGGTACAACTTAGACCATTAATTAGTTACATGTTGTGTTGTTAGTCAATGGTCCAATTGGACTAAAACATCGTCATAGGTTCTGTCTCCTAATGCGGGTTATTTGTGTATTGTTCCAGTCATGGTATTGCGCCTATTTATTCTCTAAGTCGACAGTAGACAGTAGAGTAACTTGACATGTATACACAAATAACCCGCACATAAAAGAGAGAAGCTTACGACGACGTTTCGGTCCGACTTGGACCATTTACAAAGTCACACACTCTCTTTTATGTGCGGGTTATTTGTGTATCGTTCCAGTCACGGTATTGTGCCTTTTTTTTTGTTATTTATTGACATGTATAATCAGGGAAAACATTTTTTTTACAACGTTTCACTCAACGGGGCTTTATAAAATACTTAATAATATATTTTTTATATTACAATTTTTAAGCGTTTATTTTTTTAAGAAATTCATAAGAACTCGCTCACCTTTTTCTTGATTCGCCGGTACTGCCAGTCCGGGTCTCTGCCAGTTGGCGACCCGGCCTTGGCTTGCTATCGCGGGAGTGTCTGCGACTTGTGTCTGCCATGGGAGGAGGTACAAGTACCTCGTCATCTTCTGGGACCAGCTGTTCCCAGGCCTAGCCCCATTTCCCGCCCCCACGGGGCTCTGAGGGAGAAGCTATGCACCTTGGGCTGCCACAAACCCCGCCCACACTGGGCTCGAAGGGTGTGGGAGCTGCATAACAGACGATGTCAGGTGCAAAGGCAGCACTACAGGATCCTTTTGGAGCCACACCTCAGCTTTGAGCGGAAGCCCGAGTGCTGGGGAAGCTCAAGAATGCCTCTTGCTGCGATTGTTGTTGCTGCTAATTCTCTTGCCCGTTGCACTCTGACTCCCACACCAAACCATAAAACACAGCAACGATAAAAAAATTAAAACTTCTATTGAAGAGTGACAGTACTGATCATCAGGATGCCTCACTAGATCAAGAAAAGAGACACACCTTCAACCAAGACTTAAAAAAATGTTCTTGACATCTGACCTGCACTACGGTCTGAGAACTCCATCATAAAAAGGGGTTCTTTCTGCAAATGATCTCTCGATGACAGCAAGAGGTTCAATCAGTCTGAAAGGGTTCAAGGTAATTCATAGAAACGTTCCCCAATCTGATGAAAAATGTAAATAAGAAAATTTTACATTCACTTGTGTTGAGGTGATGCAGCTGTGACGCAAGTGGGGACTAGTGGGAACTCCAAGTGGGAACTAAAACACTAGTAGATGTGTGGAAAAAGACACTTACGTACAGTTCAGTTCAGTGAAGAAGCCACTCGTGGCGAAACGTTTCCTTTAATAAATGTCCTGAACTGTACATAAGTGTCTTTTTCCACATTTTGTCGGTATCACCATACCATTTCCTCACTAGTAGATGTACATGATGCGATACGAACCGAAGCCTTCTAAGCAAGTAATTAGACAAACTCACGAACAAACAATAGGAAAAATCAGTTCGAGAGCAAGCAAACTTGTTAATAAGTACTGGCCTGTGAGATTTAGGACTTGCCATTGGTTCAAACCCCACCCGTTCCGTGGTTTGTTGATAAGAGCAAAGATCAGGAATATGAAAATGGCAAGATTTGCCTATTTAGTTTATGTATCGAACTAATGATGATGAATCAAGGTAAATACCGAGATCTTTGGCTGATCCCACATGTGGCAGACTGACGGTAGCACAGTATTATTATTATAACCAAGGGGGAAGCGCTAAACCCGGAGGATTATACAGCGCCTGGGGGGGGATGTGGAAGGCATTCAGGCTTAATTCGGGAAACTGGAGCACAGATCCAATTCCCTAAATCAAGAGCCCCTCACCAACATCAAGGAACCTTCCTTGAGGGGGTTGACGGTAGCACAGAATCTCCAGTCTGTGCTTCGTTAAGACACATGTGCAACATCTGGATATCTTTATTGTAGACGTTTCGCCATCTAGGACATAATTGGAAGACAGTAGAACTATATACAAAAGATGAGGTAATCAGTCCCTCAGCCTTGGAGTTAGTGTTCACAGCATCGTGGTGGAGGAGAATCTGGAGCAACTAACCCATCTCTTTGGGAAGGACCTACTTCCACTGGGGAATCCCGCCTACCAGTGACTATGCCCTCGTCTGCTGCCCGTCCTTATCCACTGACGCCTATATAACCGCCAGTCTTCTTGTCTTTGCTCCAGATTCTCCTCCGCCACGATGCTGTGAACACTAACTCCAAGACTGAGGGACTGATTACCTCATCTTTTGTATATAGTTCTACTGTCTTCCAATTATGTCCAAGAATCTGTATTGATAAAGCCACTGGATGGCGAAACGTCTACAATAAAGATATCCAGATGTTGCACATGTGTCTTAACTTTCATATTGTCGGTATTTTATACCTTTCTTGCACAGTCTGTGCTTCCCTGAGATTTTCCCTGATTATCCAACATGTGTCTTATCCTTATTAACGCTCTAATTTCTATTTGTCATCCAGGTCCCACTAGTCAGCATCACGGTACTAAAACGGATTTTTTTACATCTTCCATATTTAAAATCCGAATGTAGGACTATGTATTATCAGTATGAAAATGATAATCAAGCTCCTGGGCCTCCAACAGTGAAGCTGAACCACAAACATTAACAGTAAATACTAACGGTAACGAGACCAGATCTATGAGAACAACCATAGAAAAAAATAGAAAGACACAAATGCATTATGTGATTATTGACAACGTTTCGCCCACACAGTGGGCTTTATCAAGTTACAAGTAAATCTGTGATAAAGCCCACTGTGTGATGTGAAACATAGTCAACAGAGGATCATATTATACTTCATTTATGTCTATTTTCCATTCTGTCGGTATTTTATACCTTATATCTCCATCCAGGAAAAAAAAGAGACGGCTTAGTTACATGGCCATTTACGTGACCAACCAGGAAGATACGATTTCAGAAGGAACAAAGTAGCATTCCTAAGGTCACAGCTAGGAAGGTCGCTTATCAGTAATCCTTGACCAGTGGTATCAAATGCAACAGAGATCCATTAAAATGAGCAGCATCTTCGAATCTTGGTTCAGAGGACATCTACAAGACCTTCACGGCTGCTACAACTAACCCATCCCTTTGGGAAGGACCTACTTCCACTGGGAAATCCCGCCTACCAGTGACTATGCCCTCGTCTGCTACACGTCCTTATTCACTGACGCCTATATAAACGCCAGTCTTCTTGCCTGTGCTCCACGACATTACCAACTCACACACACCTTCATCGACCAACGATCTCGCCTCTCTAATTACCCCGTGTTTAGAGTGACTTTCCTCAGAGTGGTGGTTACTGGACCTTCGTCTTCACCATCAGGATTGGTGCATCGGTGGCTGCCTACCCAAGGGCAGGAAGCCTCCCTCTGCACTCCTGTTGCTGTCTGAAGTCTCCACGCCTCAGCCTGTACGTGTGGTCTGCACGCCATACAGCCAGTGTTGCCTCTCCTCGCTGCTGTCTGAAGTCTCCACGCCTCAGCCCGTATGTGAAAACTGCACGCTGTGGCGTGCATTTTTCACATACGTGATGGCTCTCCTCACCGCTCACAGCCAGTGTTGCCTCTCTTCATCCAGTGGTGGTTACTGCACCTTCGTCCCAACAGAAGAGCCTGCTATGTGTGTTCTCAATGTCTGTCCCACGATCGACTTAGCTGCTGGGTTAAGCCCTGGCTCTATTTCTACGACTAAGAATACTCCTCTCCAGCACTATTCTTCGTCTGTCCCGTCTTCCTCGCTCATCCCATTTGGGATCTTTCCTGAACTTTCGTTCGTTCGCCTGTGCCCCAGAATCTCTACTACAACGGTGCTCTCAACACTAACTCCAAGGCTGAGGGACTGATTACCTCATCTTTTGTATAGAGTTATACTGTCTTTTAATTATGTCCTAGAATCTGTATTGATAAAGCCACTGGATGGCGAAACGTCTACAATAAAGATACCCAGATGCTGCACATGTGTCTTAACTTTCATCTTGTCGGTATTGTATACCTTGTACAGCTTTGAAAATTGGTTGGGCAAATATTCTGTTAGTAGAATGGATTCGTGAAGGACCTGCCCAGTATGGGCCCACAGGCCTACTGCAGTGTTCCTCCTTTCTCATGTTCTTATTTACGGTCATCTACATAATCAGACCATGAACCTGGATGAAGAATGAGACACTTGTCGGTATGCTATCTACGCTATATAACTCTTCCATGCAAATACGAAACATTTGTAATTAGACAACAGAGAAATCGTATCAAGGGGTAAAATCACTAATCAAAATCCAATTAGTGATCAAAGAAGAGAACTTACTATTCACAGCCACAAACACCTGGTCATAAATATTTGCTGTCTGGTAAACAGACAGATCAAACGCATCCACCTTTTCCAAGGCATCTCTATCACACTCACCTGATCCACATCTAGTTTTCTATAATTAGGATTCTCTACACACATGCAGCTGTGTATGATAATCTATGTAACTGTATTTGTGTATACGTGAATAAACTTAAGACGATATGCACTCGCAAGAAGGTGGCACAGAAATATCAAGGCTAAAAGTAACGACAATACAATCATACACAGCATTATCAAGAAGCATTAAATTATCTTCAGATCTTCAATGCTGCGAGAAATGGCAGACAACATGAAGTGGGACACCAATGGGAGTGTTTAATGGAAATAAATGGTTGTAATAATGTTGGTAGAATTACCGACAATATGTAAAGTAAAAGGACACATGTGCGACTAATGTGGCATTTTATGTTACCCAAGTTATTGCTTTTATATCGGAAATATAAACACACATGCAGTATAATGTGATCCTTTATTGACTACGTTTCGCCCACACAGTGGGCTTTTTCAAGTCGCAAACAGATCTACTTTTCCATTGTGTCAGTATTTTATACCATTTATTTCCAGCTTTTATATCCTTTTACTCGTGTACGAATTAATTGCTCTACCACATTGTCACTGCTGCTGCTGCTGCTGCTGCTACTGCTGCTACTACTACTACTACTACTACTACTACTACTACTACTACTACTACTACTACTACTACTACTACTACCACCACCTCCAGTGAAGGAAATGGTATGGTGATACCGACAAGATGTGGAAAAAGACACTTATGTACAGTTCAGGACATTTATTAAAGGAAACGTTTCGCCACGAGTGGCTTCTTCAGTCCTAATACAGAGAAAACTAAGAAAACACATATATATATAGTGGCGGGAGTCAGGTGAGGTGATGCGTGGGTAGAGGTGGTAGTAGTAGTAGTAGTAGTAGTAGTAGTAATGGAACTAAGGAGGTGAGGCAAGAGAGGGACCTGCTGGCATCAAGTAACACCAGTTCCCAGGATGTGTAATATCCTCTTGCTTAGTAATTTTGAAATACTGTAACTACCGGATTTTTGCTTTATAGTGTTACTCACAGAAATTAGTGCAGCTTCAATGCGTTTTCTCCGTCTTAAGTCGTCTTCTTTAATAACTAGTTTAGCTTCATTGAATTTCATGAGGTGTCCAACATCGTCTCTATGTTGAACACATGCGTTTTTGCGGTCATCATTTCTGCAAGCATTTTTGTGATGAATGGTTTGAAAAACCGACAAGTTGAAGATTGAGACACTTATGCAGCATATGGGAATCTTTATACAGGAAACGTTTCGCCACACAGTGGCTTCATCAGTCCAATACAAAGAGGAAGGCGTAAGGAGAGGATGAGTATGAGGTAATCAGTCCCTCAGCCTGGAGTCGATGTGTTCAGTCCATCAATCTTGTAGAATGTACAGCATAGGGCCGTAGACGTGGCTTATATACTGTAGTGAGGTGACTTGAAGCAGACGGAGGCGGGATCATAGTGGTACCATCCACTAGTCGAAGTAGGTCTTTGTCCAAAGGTTGAACAAGCGTTGAAGAATTCTTTGTAAGAAGATCCCATGATGCTGCAGTGTCTGACAGTTGTGATGAATGGTTTGAAAAACCGACAAGTTGAAGATTGAGACACTTATGCAGCATATGGGAATCTTTATACAGGAAACGTTTCGCCACACAGTGGCTTCATCAGTCCAATACAAAGAGGAAGGCGTAAGGAGAGGATGAGTATGAGGTAATCAGTCCCTCAGCCTGGAGTCGATGTGTTCAGTCCATCAATCTTGTAGAATGTACAGCATAGGGCCGTAGACGTGGCTTATATACTGTAGTGAGGTGACTTGAAGCAGACGGAGGCGGGATCATAGTGGTACCATCCACTAGTCGAAGTAGGTCTTTGTCCAAAGGTTGAACAAGCGTTGAAGAATTCTTTGTAAGAAGATCCCATGATGCTGCAGTGTCTGACAGTTGTGATGAATGGTTTGAAAAACCGACAAGTTGAAGATTGAGACACTTATGCAGCATATGGGAATCTTTATTCAGGAAACGTTTCGCCACACAGTGGCTTCATCAGTCCAATACAAAGAGGAAGGCGTAAGGAGAGGATGAGTATGAGGTAATCAGTCCCTCAGCCTGGAGTCGATGTGTTCAGTCCATCAATCTTGTAGAATGTACAGCATAGGGCCGTAGACGTGGCTTATATACTGTAGTGAGGTGACTTGAAGCAGACGGAGGCGGGATCATAGTGGTACCATCCACTAGTCGAAGTAGGTCTTTGTCCAAAGGTTGAACAAGCGTTGAAGAATTCTTTGTAAGAAGATCCCATGATGCTGCAGTGTCTGACAGTTGTGATGAATGGTTTGAAAAACCGACAAGTTGAAGAATTGAGACACTTATGCAACACATGGGAATCTTTATTGAAGAAACGTTTCGCCACACAGTGGCTTCATCAGTCCAATACAAAGTAGAATTGGGTAAGGAGAGTAGAAGTATGAGGTAATCAGTCCCTCAACCTGGATTCGATGTGTTCAGTCCATCACTCTTGTAGTAAGTGCAGCATAGGGCCAGAGAGGTGGCTTATATTGTCGGTTTTCAAAACCATTCATCACATCTGTCAGACACTGCAACATCATGGAATCTTGGTACAAAGACTTCAACGCTTGCCCAAACCTTTGGACGATGACCTACTTACATTAGTGGCAGGTCCCACTAAGATCCCGCCGCCTCCTACTTCAACTCATCTCACCGCAGTATATAAGCCACCTCTCTGGCCCTATGCTGCACTTACTACAAGAGTGATGGACTGAACACATCGAATCCAGGTTGAGGGACTGATTACCTCATACTTCTACTCTCCTTACCCAATTCTACTTTGTATTGGACTGATGAAGCCACTGTGTGGCGAAACGTTTCTTCAATAAAGATTCCCATGTGTTGCATAAGTGTCTCAATTCTTCATCTTTAATCACCCTGCGAAGAAGATCAATGGCTTGATCAACTGGGACATTGGTGAATAAGGCAGTCACGTCAAAACTTGCAAGCTTCTTATCACTCATGTCGAGATCCCTGATACGGTTAAGGAGGTCACCCGAATGCTTTAGATGAGCCTGACTGTTAGGTAAGACACATATGCAACAGTTAGGTATCTTTATTTTGAAACGTTTCGCCTACACAGTAGGCTTCTTCAGTCGAGTACAGAAAAGTTGATAGAAGCAGAAGATACTTGAAGACGATGTAATCAGTCCATCACCCTTACATCGTCTTCAAGTATCTTCTGCTTCTATCAACTTTTCTGTACTCGACTGAAGAAGCCTACTGTGTAGGCGAAACGTTTCAAAATAAAGATACCTAACTGTTGCATATGTGTCTTACCTAACAATCTGTCGGTATTTTATACCATTTTAATGTTCATGAGCCTGACTGATTGTACCCAGGAGCTTTGACAAATATTTCGCCAAAACTCCTGCTAGACTGTGAGGGGCGCTGCCGATACCAGATGTAATGGGTCTCATAGGCACATTTGGTTTGTGGGTCTTTGGTAAACCATAAAGTCTAGCTGACTTGGGGTTGGTAGGGATGAGGCGCAATTGAGGTCATTGTACCCAAAAATCTTGACGTACAGGGCATCCTCAACACCATCAACACTCTGGAACCTACTATTAAATTTACTCTAGAAGAGGAGAAGGACAACCAGTTACCTTTTCTCGACGTTCTCTTACGCACAGGGGAAAACAAACTTTCTTTTAAAGTCTACCGGAAGCCTACCTACAAGAATGATCTTCTACATTTCTTCTCTCACCATGACACAAGAACTAAAAGAGGGGTAGTTATCGGCTTCTTTCTGAGAGCCTACAGAATTTCCAGTCCGCAGTTCCTCGAAGAAGAATGTACATACATCACCAACTCTTTTAGTTCACTACACTTTCCCCTACACTTCATACGTGACTGCAGGAAACGTGCAACACGTATCCTCAGCAAGACCAACACCTATCAAATTGAAGAAAAGCCTCCAAGTTACATCGTTTTACCGGTCAGCAACGTTGCCACTAATGTTTCAAAAATGTTTGACAGAAAACTGGCTAAAATATCTACCAGCTCTTCAACTACTATTAGGAACCTGATACAAAAACCCAAGCATGATTCTGGCACAAGTGCAGGAATCTACACTATACCATGTGGGGGGTGTGACAAAGTATATGTAGGGGAAACAGCCAGAACTCTGGACATTAGGATAGCAGAACACAAAAATGCTTGCAGAAATGATGACCGCAAAAACGCATGTGTTCAACATAGAGACGATGTTGGACACCTCATGAAATTCAATGAAGCTAAACTAGTTATTAAAGAAGACGACTTAAGACGGAGAAAATGCATTGAAGCTGCACTAATTTCTGTGAGTAACACTATAAAGCAAAAATCCGGTAGTTACAGTATTTCAAAATTACTAAGCAAGAGGATATTACCCATCCTGGGAACTGGTGTTACTTGATGCCAGCAGGTCCCTCTCTTGCCTCACCTCCTTGGTTCCATTACTACTACTACTACTACTACTACTACTACTACTACCACCTCTACCCACGCATCACCTCACCTGACTCCCGCCACTATATATATGTGTGTTTTCTTAGTTTTCTCTGTATTAGGACTGAAGAAGCCACTCGTGGCGAAACGTTTCCTTTAATAAATGTCCTGAACTGTACATAAGTGTCTTTTTCCACACCTCCAGTGAACATCGAAATGGTACCTCACTAGTATTGCACCTCACTCTGAGCCTTTATATACCCTCTGTGTCCATATACTGCATGTATTAGCTTGACAAAGCTCCTGTAGAGCGAAACATTGCCACAATAAAATGTCACATTAATTGCACTTGTGTCCTTTTACTGAAATAAATGGTATTAAATAACACAATGGAAATATAAACACAAAAGCAGTATAATGGGATCCTTTATTGACAACGTTTCCCTCACAAACAGATCTGTTTGTGACTTGATAACCCGACTGCAAATAAGTCGTGGCTGAGAGTTTCTGTTGGCGTGTTGATTAAGCATTTAAACTCGGAGAAAGTCAACAAATACCTTTGATGAACATCAAAATGGTATACAATACCGACAGGTTGTTAGGTAAGACACATATGCAACAGTTAGACAACTTTATTCCGAAACGTTTCGCCTACACAGTAGGCTTCTTCAGTCGAATACAGAAAGTAGGCAGGAACAGTAGAGATGTGAAGACGATGTAATCAGTCCATCACCCTTAAAGTCGTAGAATTTGAGGTTGTCAGTCCCTCGGCCTGGAGAAGTTCAGTTCCATAGTCAGGAACTATCTGAAGATCAAGCGACAGTGCGGAGACTTAAATACTGTCGGAAGGAGAGGTGCAGGGTAGTAGTAGTAGTAGTAGTAGTAGTAGTAGTAGTAGTAGTAGTGAGAGGCAACTGAGAGGTCATGTCCCTCTCAGATCCAACCCTTCTCACTTGAAAAGTTTGTCCAAGGTGTTTTCTGTACCAAGATGCCACGTGTTGCAGTGTCTGACAAGATGAACATCAAAATGGTATACAATACCGACAGGTTGTTAGGTAAGACACATATGCAACAGTTAGACAACTTTATTCCGAAACGTTTCGCCTACACAGTAGGCTTCGTGTTCAGTGGTCAGTCGTTTGTGTTCAGTGGTCAGTCGTCACGTGAGGTCACAGACCCTGAGCTGCTTTGGGGATTAGCGTGGACGGTTACAAAGCATGGCTTGCTTCTGCAGTGTTTTAAAAACTGAGGTTGGAGAGTTGAAGGAGGAGGTCTTGCTTCTCCAGGAGGAGATTAGGAGGCTGAAGGTCCACCTCAATGGGCCTGGGAGAGAGTGTGAGGTGGTTGGAGATGTGGGGAATGAGGCTTCTAGCAGTGAGGTGCAGTCTGTCTCTCACTGTGAGGAGGCTGTAGGTGGGGAGGTAGCAAGGCTACCAGCAGTGAGGTGCAGCCCAGCACCTGCTACAAGTGGCGAGTTGTTCACAGTAATGGGAGGCGCATCAGAGTAAGGAAAGTTAAGAGTGAAGATCTGAAGGTAGGAAATCGCTTCTCTGTTCTCCAGGATGAATGTACTTCAGTGGCCAGTGAAGGTAAGGGTACTACTGCCCCTGCTAATGAAGGTAAGCGCATTCTTGTGGTTGGTGACTCTCAGGTAAGATATGTTGACCGTGCTTTTTGTAATAGGAATAAGAAGATGAGAGATAGAGTGTGCTTCCCTGGAGCTGGTGTTGGGGACATTGTCAACAGACTGGATAATATCATGTCAGGTAATGGGAACAAGCCCATTATCTGTCTCAGTGCTGGTGGAAATGATATTGGGAAGGGTAGGAGAGAAGAGCTGCTAGATAAGTACAGGTCAGCTATAGATTTCATTAAGTCTAAGGGAGGGATCCCAATCATATGTAGCATCTTGCCTAGAAGGGGAGTAGGAAATGAATGGTTGTCTAGGGCAATTGGTGTAAATTGCTGGCTAGACAGATACTGCAAGGAACTTGCAATCCCATTCATTGACAACTGGAACAACTTTTATGGCAAACATGATATGTATGCAAGGGATGGGGTTCATCTCTCTGGGGCAGGGGTGGTAGCACTTGCAGACTCGATTGAGAAGGCCATTGGTGAAATGCCTATGATTTTAAACTGATGGAAGATAGAGGTATGGGTGTGTGTGGGAAACAAGCAGGTTGCAACACTAGGGTTGGAAACAGTAAATGTATAAAAGGCATTCAGCATGAAGTTATAAATAAAGACAATAGAACAGGTCAGCAAACAAAGGGGGACAGCAGAGGGCAGCAAGGGACTAGCTCCCTTAAGGTTTACTATACTAATAGCAGGAGTGTTAGAAATAAGATAGATGAGCTAAGATTAATTGCAAGTGCAGGAAACATAGATATTATTGCTATAACAGAGACCTGGCTCAATCTGAAAGATAGAGAGATGCCCTCTGAATGTCACATACAAGGCTATAAATTATTCCACACTGACAGGGTCAACAGGAAAGGTGGTGGAGTAGCGATGTATGTCAGAGACAATTTAAATTGTTGTGTTAGACAAGATATTAAATTAGAAGCGTCAGCCACTGAATCTGTTTGGTTACAGCTTCTCGAGGGCCGAGAAAAACTAATTTTGGGTGTGATTTACAGGGCCCCAAATCTTGATAGGGAGTGCAGTAAACTTCTATGGGACGAAATTCGTAAGGCATCTACATACGAAAATGTTGTGCTAATGGGAGATTTCAACTATAGACAGATTGACTGGAGCAATTTGACAGGAAATTTAGAGTCGGGTGACTTTCTTGATACGATCCAGGATTGTTTTTTAAAACAGTTTGTGACAGAGCCAACTAGGGGAAATAACCTCCTTGACTTGGTTCTTGCCAGTAGGGAAACACTAATTAATAATCTTGAGGTTAATGATGAGCTTGGGGAGAGTGATCACAAATCACTCAGTTTTAACATATCATGGAATTCCCCTAATAATGGCAATCAAGTCTCCGTCCCTGACTTTCGCTTGGCTGATTTCATAGGACTGAAAAATTACTTAGGTGGGCTGAACTGGAATGACCTGACTAGGGGTCAGGTAGGTGGTGATGGTTGCCGATATGATGCTTTCCAGGACATAGTTCTAGCTGCTCAGTCAAATTATGTTCCAAATAGGGAAATCAGATCAAACAAAAATGATCCTAAATGGATGAACAATAGATTAAAATATCTGATTGGTCAAAAGAGAGGCATATATAGGCAAATCAAAAGAGGAGAGGGGCAATTAAGAAATCGATATATTCAGTTAGAGAGAAATAAAAAAGGGAATTAGAAAAGCAAAAAGAGATTATGAGGTTAAAGTTGCAAGAGAATCGAAGACTAACCCAAAAGGATTCTTTCAGGTATACAGAAGTAAGATCAGGGACAAGATAGGCCCACTCAAAAGTTCCTCGGGTCAGCTCACTGACAGTGATAAGGAAATGTGTAGAATTTTTAACACATACTTCCTCTCAGTTTTTACACAGGAGGATACCAGCGATATTCCAGTAATGATAAATTATGTAGAACAGGACGATAATAAACTGTGCACTATTAGGGTCACAAGTGACATGGTCCTTAGGCAAATAGATAAATTAAAACCTAACAAATCCCCAGGCCCTGATGAACTGTATGCAAGGGTTCTAAAGGAATGTAAAGAGGAGCTTAGCACACCTTTGGCTAATCTTTTCAACATATCACTACAAACTGGCATGGTGCCAGATAAGTGGAAAATGGCAAATGTGATACCTATTTTCAAAACAGGTGACAGGTCCTTAGCTTCGAACTATAGACCAATAAGCCTAACCTCCATAGTGGGAAAATTTATGGAATCAATAATTGCCGAGGCAGTTCGTAGCCACCTTGAAAAGCATAAATTAATCAACGAATCTCAGCATGGTTTTACAAAGGGGCGTTCCTGCCTTACGAATTTATTAACTTTTTTCACTAAGGTATTTGAGGAGGTAGATCATGGTAATGAATATGATATTGTGTATATGGACTTCAGTAAGGCTTTTGACAGGGTCCCACATCAGAGACTATTGAGGAAAATTAAAGCACATGGAATAGGAGGAGAAATTTTTTCCTGGATAGAGGCATGGTTGACAAATAGGCAGCAGAGAGTTTGCATAAATGGGGAGAAATCAGAGTGGGGAAGCGTCACGAGCGGTGTTCCACAGGGGTCAGTGTTGGGCCCCCTGCTGTTCACAATCTACATAAACGACATAGATGAGGGCATAAAGAGCGACATCGGCAAGTTTGCCGATGACACCAAAATAGGCCGTCGAATTCATTCTGACGAGGACATTCGAGCACTCCAGGAAGATTTGAATAGACTGATGCAGTGGTCGGAGAAGTGGCAGATGCAGTTTAATATAGACAAATGCAAAGTTCTAAATGTTGGACAGGACAATAACCATGCCACATATAAACTAAATAATGTAGATCTTAATATTACGGATTGCGAAAAAGATTTAGGAGTTCTGGTTAGCAGTAATCTGAAACCAAGACAACAGTGCATAAGTGTTCGCAATAAAGCTAATAGAATCCTTGGCTTCATATCAAGAAGCATAAATAATAGGAGTCCTCAGGTTGTTCTTCAACTCTATACATCCTTGGTTAGGCCTCATTTAGATTATGCTGCACAGTTTTGGTCACCGTATTACAGAATGGATATAAATTCTCTGGAAAATGTACAAAGGAGGATGACAAAGATGATCCCATGTATCAGAAACCTTCCCTATGAGGATAGACTAAGGGCCCTGAAACTGCACTCTCTAGAAAGACGTAGAATTAGGGGGGATATGATTGAGGTTTATAAGTGGAAGACAGGAATAAATAAAGGGGATGTAAATAGTGTGCTGAAAATATCTAGCCTAGACAGGACTCGCAGCAATGGTTTTAAGTTGGAAAAATTCAGATTCAGGAGGGATATAGGAAAGTACTGGTTTGGTAATAGAGTTGTGGATGAGTGGAACAAACTCCCAAGTACCGTTATAGAGGCCAGAACGTTGTGTAGCTTTAAAAATAGGTTGGATAAATACATGAGTAGATGTGGGTGGGTGTGAGTTAGACCTGATAGCTTGTGCTAACAGGTCGGTTGCCGTGTTCCTCCCTTAAGTCAATGTGACCTGACCTGACTAGGTTGGGTGCATTGGCTTAGGCCGGTAGGGACTTGGACCTGCCTCGCATGGGCCAGTAGGCCTTCTGCAGTGTTCCTTCGTTCTTATGTTCTTCTTATGTTCTTATGAATACAGAAAGTAGGCAGGAACAGTAGAGATGTGAAGACGATGTAATCAGTCCATCACCCTTAAAGTCGTAGAATATGAGGTTGTCAGTCCCTCGGCCTGGAGAAGTTCAGTTCCATAGTCAGGAACTATCTGAAGATCAAGCGACAGTGCGGAGACTTAAATACTGTCGGAAGGAGAGGTGCAGGGTAGTAGTAGTAGTAGTAGTAGTAGTAGTAGTAGTAGTAGTAGTAGTGAGAGGCAACTGAGAGGTCATGTCCCTCTCAGATCCAACCCTTCTCACTTGAAAAGTTTGTCCAAGGTGTTTTCTGTACCAAGATGCCACGTGTTGCAGTGTCTGACAAGATGAACATCAAAATGGTATACAATACCGACAGGTTGTTAGGTAAGACACATATGCAACAGTTAGACAACTTTATTCCCTCAAATTCTACGACTTTAAGGGTGATGGACTGATTACATCGTCTTCACATCTCTACTGTTCCTGCCTACTTTCTGTATTCGACTGAAGAAGCCTACTGTGTAGGCGAAACGTTTCGGAATAAAGTTGTCTAACTGTTGCATATGTGTCTTACCTAACAACCTGTCGGTATTGTATACCATTTTGATGTTCATCTTGTCAGACACTGCAACACGTGGCATCTTGGTACAGAAAACACCTTGGACAAACTTTTCAAGTGAGAAGGGTTGGATCTGAGAGGGACATGACCTCTCAGTTGCCTCTCACTACTACTACTACTACTACTACTACTACTACTACTACTACTACTACTACCCTGCACCTCTCCTTCCGACAGTATTTAAGTCTCCGCACTGTCGCTTGATCTTCAGATAGTTCCTGACTATGGAACTGAACTTCTCCAGGCCGAGGGACTGACAACCTCAAATTCTACGACTTTAAGGGTGATGGACTGATTACATCGTCTTCACATCTCTACTGTTCCTGCCTACTTTCTGTATTCGACTGAAGAAGCCTACTGTGTAGGCGAAACGTTTCGGAATAAAGTTGTCTAACTGTTGCATATGTGTCTTACCTAACAACCTGTCGGTATTGTATACCATTTTGATGTTCATCTTGTCAGACACTGCAACACGTGGCATCTTGGTACAGAAAACACCTTGGACAAACTTTTCAAGTGAGAAGGGTTGGATCTGAGAGGGACATGACCTCTCAGTTGCCTCTCACTACTACTACTACTACTACTACTACTACTACTACTACTACCCTGCACCTCTCCTTCCGACAGTATTTAAGTCTCCGCACTGTCGCTTGATCTTCAGATAGTTCCTGACTATGGAACTGAACTTCTCCAGGCCGAGGGACTGACAACCTCAAATTCTACGACTTTAAGGGTGATGGACTGATTACATCGTCTTCACATCTCTACTGTTCCTGCCTACTTTCTGTATTCGACTGAAGAAGCCTACTGTGTAGGCGAAACGTTTCGGAATAAAGTTGTCTAACTGTTGCATATGTGTCTTACCTAACAACCTGTCGGTATTGTATACCATTTTGATGTTCATCTTGTCAGACACTGCAACACGTGGCATCTTGGTACAGAAAACACCTTGGACAAACTTTTCAAGTGAGAAGGGTTGGATCTGAGAGGGACATGACCTCTCAGTTGCCTCTCACTACTACTACTACTACTACTACTACTACTACTACTACTACCCTGCACCTCTCCTTCCGACAGTATTTAAGTCTCCGCACTGTCGCTTGATCTTCAGATAGTTCCTGACTATGGAACTGAACTTCTCCAGGCCGAGGGACTGACAACCTCAAATTCTACGACTTTAAGGGTGATGGACTGATTACATCGTCTTCACATCTCTACTGTTCCTGCCTACTTTCTGTATTCGACTGAAGAAGCCTACTGTGTAGGCGAAACGTTTCGGAATAAAGTTGTCTAACTGTTGCATATGTGTCTTACCTAACAATACCTTTGATAGTCAGTAACTTCTTACGTTGTTGCAAACTCGTTCCAATTATTAATAAAACTGCAAAAGAGATAGCTAATGCCTTCAAACAGAAAATCATCCTTCGTCACAATGGTCTTCAAGTTGTTCTATCTTTAGTTTCAAGTTTATTAATGCAGGATATTTGCTGAAGTTCAATATTCGACTTTGGATCTGTGCTCCAGTTCCCCGAATTAAGCCTGAATGCCTTCCACATCCCCTCCCCAGGCGCTGTATAATCCTCCGCTGTATAATCAATATTCGACTAGGACCTTGACTACATCTCACACAGCCAGCAAAATCTTGTGTATCAGTGGTATTCAATACCGACAAGATGAAGAATTAGACACATGTGCAACATCTGGGAATCTTTATTGCAAATGTTTCGCCATTCAGTGGCAAAACGTCTACAAGTCAAGATTTACACATATTGCACATGTGTTTTAATTCATCAGAATACAGTGGAACCTGGTTTCAAAATAAGTTTACGTAATCATAGCTAGCAACCAGAACTGCATAAGTTGGTCCAGAAAGAGTTCTTAGGCAGCTACGGGAAATAGATTTTAAGTCAGAGGGATTTCTAGCAGAATCCCACTTGTATCATGTGAAATGTGTGCTAGCCAACACTATCACACATGTGATGAATGGTTTGAAAAACCGACAAGTTGAAGATTGAGACACTTATGCAGCATATGGGAATCTTTATTCAGGAAACGTTTCGCCACACAGTGGCTTCATCAGTCCAATACAAGATTGATGGACTGAACACATCGACTCCAGGTTGAGGGACTGATTACCTCATTCTCCTCCTCTCCTTACGCCTTCCTCTTTGTATTGGACTGATGAAGCCACTGTGTGGCGAAACGTTTCCTGAATAAAGATTCCCATATGCTGCATAAGTGGTAGCACTTGCAGACTCGATTGAGAAGGCCATTGGTGAAATGCCTATGATTTTAAACTGATGGAAGATAGAGGTATGGGTGTGTGTGGGAAACAAGCAGGTTGCAACACTAGGGTTGGAAACAGTAAATGTATAAAAGGCATTCAGCATGAAGTTATAAATAAAGACAATAGAACAGGTCAGCAAACAAAGGGGGACAGCAGAGGGCAGCAAGGGACTAGCTCCCTTAAGGTTTACTATACTAATAGCAGGAGTGTTAGAAATAAGATAGATGAGCTAAGATTAATTGCAAGTGCAGGAAACATAGATATTATTGCTATAACAGAGACCTGGCTCAATCTGAAAGATAGAGAGATGCCCTCTGAATGTCACATACAAGGCTATAAATTATTCCACACTGACAGGGTCAACAGGAAAGGTGGTGGAGTAGCGATGTATGTCAGAGACAATTTAAATTGTTGTGTTAGACAAGATATTAAATTAGAAGCGTCAGCCACTGAATCTGTTTGGTTACAGCTTCTCGAGGGCCGAGAAAAACTAATTTTGGGTGTGATTTACAGGGCCCCAAATCTTGATAGGGAGTGCAGTAAACTTCTATGGGACGAAATTCGTAAGGCATCTACATACGAAAATGTTGTGCTAATGGGAGATTTCAACTATAGACAGATTGACTGGAGCAATTTGACAGGAAATTTAGAGTCGGGTGACTTTCTTGATACGATCCAGGATTGTTTTTTAAAACAGTTTGTGACAGAGCCAACTAGGGGAAATAACCTCCTTGACTTGGTTCTTGCCAGTAGGGAAACACTAATTAATAATCTTGAGGTTAATGATGAGCTTGGGGAGAGTGATCACAAATCACTCAGTTTTAACATATCATGGAATTCCCCTAATAATGGCAATCAAGTCTCCGTCCCTGACTTTCGCTTGGCTGATTTCATAGGACTGAAAAATTACTTAGGTGGGCTGAACTGGAATGACCTGACTAGGGGTCAGGTAGGTGGTGATGGTTGCCGATATGATGCTTTCCAGGGCATAGTTCTAGCTGCTCAGTCAAATTATGTTCCAAATAGGGAAATCAGATCAAACAAAAATGATCCTAAATGGATGAACAATAGATTAAAATATCTGATTGGTCAAAAGAGAGGCATATATAGGCAAATCAAAAGAGGAGAGGGGCAATTAAGAAATCGATATATTCAGTTAAAGAGAGAAATAAAAAAGGGAATTAGAAAAGCAAATAGAGATTATGAGGTTAAAGTTGCAAGAGAATCGAAGACTAACCCAAAAGGATTCTTTCAGGTATACAGAAGTAAGATCAGGGACAAGATAGGCCCACTCAAAAGTTCCTCGGGTCAGCTCACTGACAGTGATAAGGAAATGTGTAGAATTTTTAACACATACTTCCTCTCAGTTTTTACACAGGAGGATACCAGCGATATTCCAGTAATGATAAATTATGTAGAACAGGACGATAATAAACTGTGCACTATTAGGGTCACAAGTGACATGGTCCTTAGGCAAATAGATAAATTAAAACCTAACAAATCCCCAGGCCCTGATGAACTGTATGCAAGGGTTCTAAAGGAATGTAAAGAGGAGCTTAGCACACCTTTGGCTAATCTTTTCAACATATCACTACAAACTGGCATGGTGCCAGATAAGTGGAAAATGGCAAATGTGATACCTATTTTCAAAACAGGTGACAGGTCCTTAGCTTCGAACTATAGACCAATAAGCCTAACCTCCATAGTGGGAAAATTTATGGAATCAATAATTGCCGAGGCAGTTCGTAGCCACCTTGAAAAGCATAAATTAATCAACGAATCTCAGCATGGTTTTACAAAGGGGCGTTCCTGCCTTACGAATTTATTAACTTTTTTCACTAAGGTATTTGAGGAGGTAGATCATGGTAATGAATATGATATTGTGTATATGGACTTCAGTAAGGCTTTTGACAGGGTCCCACATCAGAGGCTATTGAGGAAAATTAAAGCACATGGAATAGGAGGAGAAATTTTTTCCTGGATAGAGGCATGGTTGACAAATAGGCAGCAGAGAGTTTGCATAAATGGGGAGAAATCAGAGTGGGGAAGCGTCACGAGCGGTGTTCCACAGGGGTCAGTGTTGGGCCCCCTGCTGTTCACAATCTACATAAACGACATAGATGAGGGCATAAAGAGCGACATCGGCAAGTTTGCCGATGACACCAAAATAGGCCGTCGAATTCATTCTGACGAGGACATTCGAGCACTCCAGGAAGATTTGAATAGACTGATGCAGTGGTCGGAGAAGTGGCAGATGCAGTTTAATATAGACAAATGCAAAGTTCTAAATGTTGGACAGGACAATAACCATGCCACATATAAACTAAATAATGTAGATCTTAATATTACGGATTGCGAAAAAGATTTAGGAGTTCTGGTTAGCAGTAATCTGAAACCAAGACAACAGTGCATAAGTGTTCGCAATAAAGCTAATAGAATCCTTGGCTTCATATCAAGAAGCATAAATAATAGGAGTCCTCAGGTTGTTCTTCAACTCTATACATCCTTGGTTAGGCCTCATTTAGATTATGCTGCACAGTTTTGGTCACCGTATTACAGAATGGATATAAATTCTCTGGAAAATGTACAAAGGAGGATGACAAAGATGATCCCATGTATCAGAAACCTTCCCTATGAGGATAGACTAAGGGCCCTGAAACTGCACTCTCTAGAAAGACGTAGAATTAGGGGGGATATGATTGAGGTTTATAAGTGGAAGACAGGAATAAATAAAGGGGATGTAAATAGTGTGCTGAAAATATCTAGCCTAGACAGGACTCGCAGCAATGGTTTTAAGTTGGAAAAATTCAGATTCAGGAGGGATATAGGAAAGTACTGGTTTGGTAATAGAGTTGTGGATGAGTGGAACAAACTCCCAAGTACAGTTATAGAGGCCAGAACGTTGTGTAGCTTTAAAAATAGGTTGGATAAATACATGAGTAGATGTGGGTGGGTGTGAGTTGGACCTGATAGCTTGTGCTAACAGGTCGGTTGCCGTGTTCCTCCCTTAAGTCAATGTGACCTGACCTGACTAGGTTGGGTGCATTGGCTTAAGCCGGTAGGGACTTGGACCTGCCTCGCATGGGCCAGTAGGCCTTCTGCAGTGTTCCTTCGTTCTTATGTTCTTATGTTCTTATGGTACCACTATGACCCCGCCTCCATCTGCTTCACGTCACCTCACTACAGTATATAAGCCACGTCTACGGCCCTATGCTGTACATTCTACAAGATTGATGGACTGAACACATCGACTCCAGGTTGAGGGACTGATTACCTCATTCTCCTCCTCTCCTTACGCCTTCCTCTTTGTATTGGACTGATGAAGCCACTGTGTGGCGAAACGTTTCCTGAATAAAGATTCCCATATGCTGCATAAGTGTCTCAATCTTCAACTATCACACATGTAGCCATGATGAAACTAAGACACATGTGCAACATCTGGGTATCTTTATTGTAGACGTTTCGCCATCCAGTGGCTTTATCAATACAAATTCCAGGACATAACTTGACAGTAGAACTATGTACAGAAGATGAGGTAATCAGTCCCTCAACCTTGGAGGAGGTGCGAAGAGCACCGTAGTCGTGGAGAATCTGAAGCAGAAGCAAGGCGCCTGACGCTTATATACTAACGTCAGGTGAAAATGGGACGTGTAGCAGACGAGGGCATAGTCACTGGTAGGCGGGATTCCCCAGTGGAAGCAGGTCCTACCCAAAGAGATGGGTTAGTTGTAGTAGGTTCATCATGTCGGTATTGTATACCATTCTTGTACAACTTGTCAGACACTGCAACATCATGGAATCTTGATTCTGAGGACATGTACATAACCTTCACGACTACAACTACTACTACTACAACTAACCCATCTCTTTGTGTAGGATCTACTTCAACTGGGGAATCCCGCCTACCAGTGACTATGCCCTCCTCTGCTACACGTCCCATTTTCACCTGACGTTACTATATAAGCGCCAGGCGCCTTGCTTCTGCTTCAGATTCTCCACAACTACGGTGCTCTTCGCACCTACTCCAAGGTTGAGGGACTGATTACCTCATCTTCTGTACATAGTTCTCCTGTCTTCAAGTTATGTCCTGGAATTTGTATTGATAAAGCCACTGGATGGCGAAACGTCTACAATAAAGATAACCAGATGTTGCACATGTGTCTTAGTTTCATCATGTCGGTATTGTATACCATTCTTATACAACTTGTAGCCATGTTGAAAATGGTATGAGTAAGACACATGTGCAAAAGTTGGGTATCTTTATTGTTGAAACGTTTCGCACACATCACATTCTCGCACACTACACCTTCTGCCTCTGTATTTGACTGAAGAAGCCCACTGTGTGGGCGAAACATCTCAGCAATCAAGATGCCCAACTGTTGCATATGTGTCTTTCTCATCAACACATGGAGCCGCTGATTTGCCACCAATTACACCTGTGAGCACACCTGAATACGTGCATGAGTCTGTCACCCTTCCAAACACTTAAGCCCCCTGTGGAAATATCAACACACAAGCAGTATAAAGTGATCCTTTGTTAGGTAAGACACATATGCAACAGTTAGGTATCTTTATTTTGAAACGTTTCGCCTACACAGTAGGCTTCTTCAGTCGAGTACAGAAAAGTTGATAGAAGCAGAAGATACTTGAAGACGATGTAATCAGTCCATCACCCTTAAAGTTTTGAGGTGGTCAGTCCCTCAGTCTGGAGAAGAGCATTGTTCCGTTGTCTGAAACAATATGAAGTTGAAGTGACAGAATCGGGCCTTATATAGTGCCAGGAGGTGAGACGTAGGTTGATTTGGGAGGGCAGGTCCTTCTCAAACCCAGCCGTTCTCACTAGTAGAGGTTGTCGAAGTTGATGGTCTGTACCAAGATACCCTTGTGTTGCAGTGTCTGACAGAATGAACATTAAAATGGTATAAAATACCGACAGATTGTTAGGTAAGACACATATGCAACAGTTAGGTATCTTCAAAATAAAGATACCTAACTGTTGCATATGTGTCTTACCTAACAATCTGTCGGTATTTTATACCATTTTAATGTTCAAAGTGATCCTTTATTGACAACGTTGTCAATAAGGGATCACATTATACTGCTTATGTTTATATTTCCATTGTGTCGGTATTTTATACTATTTATTTCCACTCAAGCCACCATCAGAAAGCCGACCGACACACTTGTGACCCCGTCAGAAGCTTTGACGAAGTAATCACATAGGAATTAGTGTTCAAGCAGAAGCTGAACTGGAGGAATGGTCGTTGAGATTGCATATCGAGACGACAGATGTTCATGACAGTGCTTCTCTTTCCTCTTTTCTTGACATGACAGACACCAGTCTGCCTGTTTAACGTCCTCATACTCTACGTTCCGGAGCAGGAATATCTGCGTGTGACATTGTAACTTCTGAGTATCCCGAGTATGTAAATTCTTTGCTAGCCGGAATAGGTGTAAATGCGTGCTAGGTTTGTAAATAACTGCAGTTGCAATTAGTGTAAATAGCCATTATGTGAAGTCATGTATTCACACTTTATGCACACCGTCTTTCAGTATCTTGCAAGATTGTTCTATATGTAGAATTACCTGATAGATTTTGCAGTACAGTGCTAATTTCTGCACTTAAGACCTTGACAATTAAGCTAGTGTATGTACATAATACGTCAAACCATTAGAGGGTACTGTTGCCTCCATATCTTTAGGAGAATGTGTGATAATTGGTATGGATTCCATGACTATGTGATGCAATTCACCGGCGGAAGGGGAAAGGAAAAACGCCTCTATGTAAAACAATATTCACCCTTTTCTCTCAAGCATTGCATAGGAGATCGAGCAAAAGTTCCAGTTCGAAGATTCACGTAGACTCCAGTATTTCGCTATCAGAGTAGATGTAAGTTTTACTCTCACCTTCCATCAGTATAAAGACTATGATTATTCAAATTCTTTGAAATAAGTAATACTAGTAGTGATTATAAAAATCACTTATAATTTCTTGATACAAAATTGTTCGGCTCCATTCAATCCAGAAGATAAATCATAGCTGGAAAAGGTGTAGAGATCGTTTACCTCCTGCACAGAGACAATAAAATATTAAAACTACTGGGAATGCCTCATAAGTAGTGGAAAACTGCCTGTGCTGCACAAGCCGCTATGGCTCGTTCTCTGTGGTGTGATAGGAGATTCCCACGGTGATCAGGTGAGGCTGAAAAACCCAGAGATCATACATAACCAGTTATGCTGTTTCAATGGTAGGTTTCTTAGTGAGGTCCGATGTGGTCCGTTCCCTCACTCACCCATTCTATATTCCTCTTTTATTTAATTCTCTTTCTATAGTTTGTCTCTCTAATCATCCTTTAACCACTACCATCTTTTCCTCCTCTTTTACTGCTTTTCTGCATGCCTAGTATCTCTCTACCCCCCCCCTCTCTCTCTCTCTCTCTCTCTCTCTCTCTCTCTCTCTCTCTCTCTCTCTCTCTCTCTCTCTCTCTCTCTCTCTCTCTCTCTCTCTCTCTCTCTCCCCTCTCTTTTTTACACAGGATTTGACAAGGTTAGGCTGAGGATCCCTAGCTTTATTGACAAGCTATTTACAAGTTAAGGATTCCTAACTTTATTGGCAAGCTAAGAACTGTTACCTACATCAGCTCATTTGAAAGCATTTTTATTGTTATGAGACATACAAGTAGGGAACAGGATGAAGTTGGAGCCATCTGTGGACTAGCATTTTCATTTGATCAACTGACTTTATCTCGTTGACATCATTATGCTGTACGAATGTGTTCCATACTCGAGTCATCCTGGGTATATATGATCTCAGATGGAGTGATGTTCTGGAGAAGGGTACAGCGAGAGTGAAGTTGGTGCTGGCTGCCCGTCTTGTGGCGTAAAAGCTTGTTTCACGCTGTCCTCGAAGTGGATCCAAGTGTGGTACTTTGACTATATTGGCCTTGTACATAACAGTAAGGCCACCCACATCCCTCCTGTGTTGAAGGCTCTGCTGAAATGACAGATCTATCCAGGATGGGTAAAGGCGAGAGATGAGACGTCTTGCTCTGCTCTCTACTCTGTCGAGCAGTCGCAGATGGGGGGGGGGCAGGCAAACCAAGAAAGTGGAGCATACTCAAGGTGTGGGCGTACTTGTGCCTCATACAGAATCTTGGAACCCCTACTGTCAAGCAGATGCGAGATACGGCGAAGTGCTGTAAGCTTCCTGGCTGCCTTGTTTGCAAGATTTACAACATGGTTTTTCATGGTCAGTTTGGAGTCAAATTTCACCCCAAGGATATCAACTTCTTCTCCAGGTGCCAACACCCTCCCATTCATCCTTACTACTGCACCAGCATTACCATCATGGTGCCTAGAGACCATCATCATTTGCATTTTCTCAGGTGCAAATGTTACTTGCCATCCATTTCCCCAAGCTGATATAGCACTTAGCTGGTGATTGATGTAGCTTAGAGCAGCTGGCATTTCTTCTCTTGGATAAGTGAATGTCAGTGTACAGTCGTCTGCATATACGTGGGATTCTGGGATGAGATGAAGAAGGTCGTTGAAGTAGACATTCCATAACAATGGTCCCAGCACCTTCCTTGTGGAACACTTGCCCCAATAGGATGTCTTGCTGATTCCTTTCCATTGAGAACTACCCTTAGATATCTACCATGAAGGTAATCACTGAGGAGACATAGTGTAGAGCCTGCAATTCCCAGTGCTTGAAGTTTTGCTAAGAGGCCCTGGTGCCACACCCGGTTGAAAGCGCCAGCAATGCCCAGTGCTACCACACAGCTGACTTTGGATTCATCCAGTGACTGGTGCCACTTAGTGGAGAGGCTTAACAACAGATCAGCAGCAGAGTAACCTTTCCTGAAGCCATATTGACGATCACAAAGTAGTGAGTGGTAGTCAAAAAACTCTGTCATTTGTCTTGAGATTATTGTCTCAAGGATCTTACCAGTGATTGACAGGAGTGACACTGGTCTGTAGTTGCTGATTTCTGCTCTGCTCTTCTTTTTATGAACAGGGACTACATTTGCCTTTCCACAGAGAGGGCCATTTACACTGTACTAGGCAGTGCTGAAAGATGCGAGTTAGAGGTGCTGCTAGCTGGTCTGCACATCTCAGCAATCTTGGGCTCAACTTGTCTGGGCCCACACCCTTTTCTTGGTCAAGCGATTTAAGAAGGAAATGCACCTCCTCCTGCCTTATTGTCACCACTGACAGTTTTGACACAGTTCTTGCAGCTAGCCAAGGAGGATTCCTTGCTGGATCAGGAACTTGCATTTTGGTAGCGAAGTGTTTGGCAAAGAGGTCCGCCTTCTTTTGACTACTAGTAGAGGTGGTCCCATCCTGTCGATTTAGAGGTGGAATGAGTTCATCAGGCAGATAACCTTGTCTGTCCTTGACCAGGGACCACCAGGTTTTTGTGTCCACCTCCCATTTAGCAATGGCCCACTTTTGAACGTCACCCATATGCCTACAGGCTTGCCTGTGCAAGTTCCTGTTATTCTTGGTAGGATGTCTCTTATACCTTCGCCATGCTTTGTACTTAGCAGTAGCAGCCTCTCTACAACGAAAGCCAAACCAAGGCTGATCTGTAGGCTTCGTCACATATTGCCGGTGAGGAATGTGTTCTTGTCGTAGATTAAGGATGTGTCCAGTGAAGGCTTCCACTTGGTTGTCAACATCCCCTTGGAGAAGAGCATTCCAATCGGTGGTGGCGAGCTTGGAGCAAAGGGCTGGCCAGTTACCTCTTTCCCATAGCCAGGTTGTGCGTGTGGACTCCTCACCTCTTTCTGTTGGGATCTTAAGTGTCGTAAAAACAGCCTTGTGGTCAGATGATCCAACGTAGCCGAGATGGTTGACAAGTGACTATACCTTCTGCCAGATCACTCACTACTGGGTCAAGGGAGGAGCCAGAGATATGAGTAGGGAAATCAACAAAGTTTCTCATGTCAAACACTGCAAGAAGGTCATCAAAGTCCCTCTGTATAAGGTGTTGGTTGAGGTCACCAACAATTATGATATGTTGACAGTTGTGTTGTAGCAGAAGGGAGTCAATATTATCCATTAGGAAGTTGATGGGGTCTGCATGTTGCCACTGAGGTCTGTACATTGCGCGTACACACACACACACACACACACACACACACACACACTCGCATTTCCCATCTCATTATCTTGTATTAAAACCAAACAAATAAACACTCACTAACACATACAACCACACTATCACCATCACCACTACTACTACCAAACCACATCTTTTATTTCTCTCAGATGACTTTATTTAAAAAAACTATTTTCTTGAATCACAACGATGACAATATTCATTATTGGGAAAGAACTTCTTGTGTCAGTTCCTGTGAGATAAGCATTGTTTATACTCGCGCGCGTGTGTGTGTGTGTGTGTGTGTGTGTGTGTGTGTGTGTGTGTGTGTGTGTGTGTGTGTGTGTGTATATATATATATATATATATATATATATATATATATATATATATATATATATATATATATATATATATATATATATATATATATATATAACAGAAGGGTGGACGAGTGGGTCGAACCGCTGTCCGTAAATTGAGAGTACAACGTTCTACCATGTAGGCTAACCCAGGCTTCTAATAGGAAACATTCGGAGGTTATACAATATTACATTCTATCAGAGGCACCAGCTGTAACCCAGATGAACTCCTTCCCTCGGCCCAGGAGCTATAACCGTAGATCTATTCTTCCCCCCCCCCCTCAAGGCCACATCCTCTATGTGCCTCTATCTCCTGGGCTTGAAACTCTCAAATGAAGCATTTATTCTGTAAATCGTTGCTGGTTGCCCAGTTTTATTCACATCCTGAGTAAATTTCCTACAAATCCTAGACCTCAGAAATAATTCCAATAGAGAATATTTTACTTCCGAAACAGAATATGTAATATTCTTCGTTACAGTATTATCGCTGACATTAAAATTCAAGGTGATGCGCAAGAATATTATCTTTACTGAATATAAGAACATAAAGGAGGAACACTGCAGCAGGCCTACTGGCCCATACTAGGCAGTTACTTCTCAAAGCCAAACCCACAAACAAAAATATTCGTTGATAAATTAGACACATGTGAAACTCTTGGGTATCTTCATTATCAACGTGTCGGTTCCCTGAACCATTCATCTACAAATCTGTCAGACACTGCAACTTCTTGGGATCTTAATACTTAGGAATTCTTCGCTTGCCTAATTCTTGGGCACGACCTACTTCCACATTGAACAAATGTGACACCACCTATGACTGCTGCACCTCTCCTGCCATACGGTTTATAAGCTGCTTCTCCGCTCACATGCCGTATTCTACTCAAGATTGATGGACTGAACACATCGACTCAAGGTTGAGGGACTGATTACCTCATTCTCCTCCTGTTCTTCAAGTTTCTCCTACGTATGGACTGATGAAGCCACTGTGTGGCGAAACGTTTCCTCAATAAAGATACCCAAGAGTTACACATGTGTCTAATTTATCAACATGTCGGTTCTCTGAACCATTGATCTACAAAAATATTCGTGCAACCCATTTTCATTGCTACTCAAGGAATAAGCTTTGATAACACTATTAACTTATGTGCAAATCCCATTCAAATCAAACCCTTGTCATGAATTTATTGTCTAACCTAAATTTTGAGCTACCCAAAGTTTTAGCTTCAATAACCCTACTTGGCAGACTCATAGACTAATAAGTTTAAAACAGCTCCGGATCAGCTGGGGCTGCCAAGACATGGAAAAAGACATGTACAGTTCTAGACATTTATCAGAGAAAGCGTTTCGCCACTAGTGGCTTTTTCAGTCCTAAATTAAGTGTTGATTTTGTTACTGTCTCTTAAGTAGTGAAAGATCCTCGTTGGCAGTGATTCTGTGAAACCGTGAAACATCTCCTGCCTTAAAGACGGTGAAATATTCAGTGAAAATAATTCCCCCTTGACGCTGGTGAGGGGCTCTTGATCTAGGGAATTGGATCTGTGCTCCGGTTCCCTGAATTGAGCCTGAATACCTTCCATCCCCCCCCCCATACATGCGCTGTATAATCCTACGCGTTTAGCGCTCCCCCATGATTATAATAATGTGAAAATAATTACCAGAGTAATATTGATGCAATATTGATCTTGTAAATCGTGACATTAAACAAACAGAAAGTGAATAGTCAGACATTGTAGTTTGTTATATATTATAAAATAGTAATGTCCGTCAGAGCTTTACTAATAGTTAGGTACAACAGTTAGGTAACTTGATTCCGAAACGTTTCGCCCACACAGCAGGCTTCTTCAGTCGAGTACAGAGGCAGCAGAAGCAGGAAATATGTAAAGAACACTTAGTCTTCAAGGGTACTCGACTGAAGAAGCCTACTATGAAGACGAAACGTTTCTGAGTAAAGTTACCTAACTGTTGCACATATCTTATTTACTAAAAGACTGTTGAAACAGGAATACGTTTCGTGTATGTTACGCAGCTGGTATAATACACAGCATTGGACGTTCGTTTTAAATATGCGTTTCACGAATAATGCGCAGATTATTTAGGGTTTTCAACCGAGTGTAGAGGCAGATATATCACACAAAATTCCTCAAAGTTGTTTAAGGTACTTGTCTGAACAATAAAATGGTATAAAATACCGACAGGTTGTTTAGGTAAGACACACATGCAACATTTAGGTATCTTTATTTCGAAACATTTCGCCTACACAGTAGGCTTCTTCAGTCGAGTACAGAAAAGTTGATAGAAGCAGAAGATACTTGAAGACGATGTAATCAGTCCATCACCCTTAAAGTTTTGAGGTGGTCAGTCCCTCAGTCTGGAGAAGAGTATTGTTCCATTGTCTGGAATAATATGGAGTTGAAGTGATAGGATGGAGCCTTATATAGCGCCAGGAGGTGAGACGTAGGTCACTAGTAGAGTAAGAATGTAGACATTAAGAGGTCAGGTCCCTCTCAAATCCAGCCATTCTCATTAGTAGAGGTTGTTGAAGTGGTTCCAAGTCTGTACCAAGATTACACCGTCTTCAAGTCTCTTCTGCTTCTATCAACTTTTCTGTACTCGACTGAAGAAGCCTACTGTGTAGGCGAAACGTTTCGAAATAAAGATACCTAAATGTTGCATATGTGTCTTACCTAAACAAGGTACTTGTTTGTTAAGAACTAGCCAGCCCCTTAAATTTTGCTAACGAGGTTAACAAGTGTGCTGTTAAGAAGCATGAGTAGAGAGACTTAATTGTGTATATGTATATCTTTGTGTTTGTTTATGAGCTGTGTAAGTGTGTACTTAGCTTTTAGCACGAGTTAACAAGGCAAGGAATGTGTGTGTGATAACGTCCAGGTATTCGATAAAGATAATGGTAGAAGAGTAGTAGGAGTGGTAGTGGTGTGAGGGTGAGTACAGACATGAAATGGAAGAGAGAAACAAATTAAAGAGAAATAAAATAGAAATTTGCAATGGATGAGTCGTCTGCGTGCCCCTCTTCAGTCGACAGAGAGGGAGCTAACCATAATAATAATGATAATTATTTCTACAAGGTATACAGAAAAAAACTATACCACGGGCGGGGTTAGAACCCGCGGTCAGAGAGTCATAAAACTCCAGACCGACGCGTTAGCCACTGGGTCAGCTGGCTACAATAAGATTCATCTAAGACAAGGTATGCAGGCCTAGCTGACATCAGTGACATATTTATAGAAAGCCTCTGGTTATTCAGAGTATTTCTGGCAAATTAAGTCAATTTTGTCTCCAGGATGCGACCCACACAGTTAACTAACATCCAAGTACCAATTTTATAGATGAATATAGACTACAGATGTCTTAAGGAAACCCGTCTTAATATTTTCACCCATACCAGGGATCGAACCACGGACCTCAGTTTGTGAGCTGAATGCGCTAGCAATCGAGCTACGGGACATCACAGCCGACCTCACTAAATGATTTTGATCTGATTTTCCAGGTGTGTGTGTGCTCACCTATTTGTACTCGCCTATTTGTGATTGCAGGGGTCAATTCATAGCTCCTGGCCCCGCTTCTTCACTGGTCGCTACTAGGTCCTCTCTCTCACTGCTCCATGAACTTTGTCATACCTCTTCTTAAAACTGTGTATGGTTCCTACCTCCACTACGTCACTTTCCAGACTGTTCCACTTCCTGACAACTCTGTGACCGAAGAAATACTTCCTAACATCCCTCTGACTCATCTGAATCATCAGTTTCCAATTGTGACCCCTTTGTTTCTGGAACATCCTGTCTCTCTCCACCTTGTCAATTCCTCGCAGTATTTTATATGTCGTTATCATGTTTTCCCTAACCCTCCTGTCTTCCAGTGTCGTCAGGCCGATTTCCCTTAACCTTTCTTCATAGGACACTCCCCATAGCTCTGGGACTAGTCTTGTTGCAAACCTTTGCACTTTCTCTAATTTCTTGACGTGCTTGACCAGGTGTGGATTCCAAACTGATGCTGCATACTCCAATATGGGCTTGACGTAGTCTCTGATCCCCTAGACTGTACTCCGTCTGCGGTCTTCTTTTCCCTTTCCCAATCTTCATGACTTTGCACTTGGAGGGGTTGAACTCCAGGAGCCAGTTGCTGGACCAGGCCTGCAGCCTGTCCAGATCCCTTTGTAGTTCTGCCTGATCCTCGTCCGACTGAATTCTTCTCATCAACTTATCTGGAAACAGGGACACTTCTGAGTCTATTCCATCATGTCGTTCACATATACAAGAAACAGCACCGGTCCTAGGACTGACCCCTGTAGAACCCCACTCGTCACAGGTGCCCTCGTCACGTACCATGAGTGTGTGTGTGTGTGTGTGTGTGTGTGTGTGTGTGTGTGTGTGTGTGTACTCACCTAGTTGAGGTTGCGGGGGTCGAGTCCGAGCTCCTGGCCCCGCCTCTTCACTGATCGCTACTAGGTCACTCTCCCCGAGCCGTGAGCTTTATCATACCTCTGCTTAAAGCTATGTATGGATCCTGCCTCCACTACATCGCTTCCCAAACTATTCCACTTCCTGACTACTCTGTGGCTGAAGAAATACTTCCTAACATCCCTGTGATTCATCTGTGTCTTTAGCTTCCAACTGTGTCCCCTTGTTGCTGTGTCCAAACTCTGGAACATCCTGTCTTTGTCCACCTTGTCAATTCCCCTCAGTATTTTGTATGTCGTTATCATGTCCCCCCTATCTCTCCTGTCCTCCAGTGTCGTCAGGTTGATTTCCCTTAACCTCTCCTCGTAGGACATACCTCTTAGCTCTGGGACTAGTCTTGTTGCAAACCTTTGCACTTTCTCTAGTTTCTTTACGTGCTTGGCTAGGTGTGGGTTCCAAACTGGTGCCGCATACTCCAATATGGGCCTAACGTATACGGTGTACAGGGTCCTGAACGATTCCTTATTAAGATGTCGGAATGCTGTTCTGAGGTTTGCTAGGCGCCCATATGCTGCAGCAGTTATTTGGTTGATGTGCGCTTCAGGAGATATGCCTGGTGTTATACTCACCCCAAGATCTTTTTCCTTGAGTGAGGTTTGTAGTCTCTGACCCCCTAGACTGTACTCCGTCTGCGGCCTTCTTTGCCCTTCCCCAATCTTCATGACTTTGCACTTGGTGGGATTGAACTCCAGGAGCCAATTGCTGGACCAGGTCTGCAGCCTGTCCAGATCCCTTTGTAGTTCTGCCTGGTCTTCGATCGAGTGTATTCTTCTCATCAACTTCACGTCATCTGCAAACAGGGACACCTCAGAGTCTATTCCTTCCGTCATGTCGTTCACAAATACCAGAAACAGCACTGGTCCTAGGACTGACCCCTGCGGGACCCCGCTGGTCACAGGTGCCCACTCTGACACCTCGCCACGTACCATGACTCGCTGCTGTCTTCCTGACAAGTATTCCCTGATCCATTGTAGTGCCTTCCCTGTTATCCCTGCTTGGTCCTCCAGTTTTTGCACCAATCTCTTGTGGGGAACTGTGTCAAACGCCTTCTTGCAGTCCAAGAAAATGCAATCCACCCACCCCTCTCTCTCTTGTCTTACTGCTGTCACCATGTCATAGAACTCCAGTAGGTTTGTGACACAGGATTTCCCGTCCCTGAAACCATGCTGGCTGCTGTTGATGAGATCATTCCTTTCTAGGTGTTCCACCACTCTTCTCCTGATAATCTTCTCCATGATTTTGCATACTATACATGTCAGTGACACTGGTCTGTAGTTTAACGCTTCATGTCTGTCTCCTTTTTTAAAGATTGGGACTACATTTGCTGTCTTCCATGCCTCAGGCAATCTCCCTGTTTCGATAGATGTATTGAATATTGTTGTTAGGGGTACACATAGCGCCTCTGCTCCCTCTCTCAATACCCATGGGGAGATGTTATCTGGCCCCATTGCCTTTGAGGTATCTAGCTCACTCAGAAGCCTCTTCACTTCTTCCTCGGTTGTGTGCACTGTGTCCAGCACTTGGTGGTGTGCCCCACCTCTCCGTCTTTCTGGAGTCCCTTCTGTCTCCTCTGTGAACACTTCTTTGAATCTCTTGTTGAGTTCTTCACATACTTCACGGTCATTTCTTGTTGTCTCTCCTCCTTCCTTCCTTAGCCTGATTACCTGGTCCTTGACTGTTGTTTTCCTCCTGATGTGGCTGTACAACAGTTTCGGGTCAGATTTGGCTTTCGCTGCTATGTCATTTTCATATTGTCTTTGGGCCTCCCTTCTTATCTGTGCATATTCGTTTCTGGCTCTACGACTGTTCTCCTTATTCTCCTGGGTCCTTTGCCTTCTATATTTCTTCCATTCCCTAGCACACTTGGTTTTTGCCTCCCTGCACCTTTGGGTAAACCATGGGCTCATCCTGGCTTTTTCATTACTCCTGTTACCCTTGGGTACAAACCTCTCCTCAGCCTCCTTGCATTTTGTTGCTACATATTCCATCATCTCATTAACTGGCTTCCCTGCCAGTTCTCTGTCCCACTGAACCCCGTTCAGGTAGTTCCTCATTCCTGTGTAGTCCCCTTTCTTGTAGTTTGGCTTCATTCGTCCTGGCCTTCCTGCTTCTCCCTGTGTGTGTATGTGTGTGTGTATGTGTGTATGTGTGTATGTGTGTATGTGTGTGTGTGTGTGTGTGTGTGTGTGACATAGACCATTTAGGCAAAGAAGATAAAAGGCAGAAGAGGGAGAGGAAGACAAAAAGGAAGCAAATAAAAAGAGGAGTAAGAGACGATGTCGGCGTTTAGGGAAGTCATTGAGATTCTCCAGATTCTCCTCCACCACGATGCTGTGAACACTAACTCCAAGACTGAGGGACTGATTACCTCATCTTTTGTATATAGTTCTACTGTCTTCCTATTATGTCCTAGAATTTGTATTGATAAAGCCACTGGATGGCGAAACGTCTACAATAAAGATATCCAGATGTTGCACATGTGTCTTAACTTTCATATTGTCGGTATTTTATACCTTTCTTGCACAGGGAAGTCATTACACAAAGAAGAGTACAGGTTTTACAAAGAAGGAATTAACCAAGGTTTACTCTATACATGTTCATTTTGCTATAAATAACAATACATTTTGTTAGATAACCCATGAGTCATGTCATCTAACATAATGTGGTGGTATTACCCACACATTTATCTTAACGACTATAGATTTACCTTACGTAAAAAAAATGTTTGCCTGCATTTGATGGTATTATCACTTTTTTACATGTGAATAAAAATTTAAAAACATGATATATAAGAACATTATCTCTGTCCTCGGCAGGACTCGAACCTGCAAACTCTGCATCAGAGTACACAAAATAATTTATCCACGACGCCAGATACCATCGTGAATAAAGTACTGTGTTCTCTGATTCAGAGTTTGCAGGTTTTTGAGTCCTGCTGTGAAAGAGATAATGGTTGTAAATAATTTCGCCTGTTTGTGAATTGTTAAGCATAATATATCAGAATTTTCGAAGATGTTTAAGGGGAGTGAATAATGTAGTTGGAGAGAAGACTTGGAGAATAGTGTGGCAGAGAAGGTTATGGGAAGTAAGAGTAGGTAGTGGTGTTAGGATGAGTAGACAAATCACAGAGAAGCAAATAAAGTGATTGGAGATACATGATAAAGATTGACAAGAAAGATCAGCATTTTGCTCGACTGAGCCAGCCAAGAGCAATACCAAGCACATCACAGCAGACCAAAAAATCTACCCATGAAAGAGTGTGCCATAGCGGCACTGTCTGTAAAGACCATTATTCCACTACTCACAAAGTAGGTGGAAAGTTCTCTGTAGAAATGAGAAGAATACAAGTAATATATACATGTAAATAGCGTGCTGAAAATATCCAGCCAAGACAGGACTCGCAGCAATGGCTTCAAGTTGGAAAAGTTCAGATTCAGGAAGGATATAGGAAAGCACTGGTTTGGTAATAGAGTTGTGGATGAGTGGAACAAACTCCCGAGTATCGTCATAGACGCTAAGACGTTGTGTAGTTTTAAAAATAGGTTGGATAAATACGTGAGTGTGTGTGGGTGGGTGTGAGTTGGACCTGACTAGCTTGGGCTACCAGGTCTGGGGCCGTGCTCCTTCCTTAAATGGAAGTGACCTGACTAGGTGGTCATTGTTCTAAGCCGGGGGGGTGGCATGGACCTGCTTCGCATGGGTCAGTAGGCCGGTTGCAGTGTTCCTCCTTTCTTATGTTCTTAAGATACTTTTCTTGGTCTAGTCCCAGATCTATACATTACCATAACAATCTATTGATATGAAAAATAAGAGAAAGTTTAAAATAGGCCTAGTGAAAAGCAAGGGTGTCACAGGCACAATAAGAGATTATTGTCAACATCCAAGACTTCGGTCTGCTTCCGGCAAATGTCTAAAATACCACTGGAATAAGTGAAGAGGTATTAAAAAAGAAACTGGACCACTATTTCTGAAATGCGTCAGATCAACCAGGTTGTGGAGAATGGGTGAACCAGCGAGCCCAGTCTGCCTGCCAATCCCCAGGCCAGACAGCAAGGGTAGAAAAACTTTCGAAACTGGTCACAGGTATAGACATTCTCTTCTGCTACGACGTGAACTTCCAGCAGCAACAACATGAACTTCCAGTAGCAACATCAGCATGAACTTCCAGTAGCAACAACAACATGAACTTCCAGCAGCAACAACATGAACTTCCAGTAGCAACATCAGCATGAACTTCCAGTAGCAACAACATGAACTTCCAGTAGCAACATCAGCATGAACTTCCAGTAGCAACAACAACATGAACTTCCAGCAGCAACAACATGAACTTCCAGCAGCAACAACATGAACTTCCAGCAGCAACAACATGAACTTCCAGCAGCAACAACATGAACTTCCAGCAGCAACAACATGAACTTCCAGTAGCAACATCAGCATGAACTTCCAGTAGCAACAACAACATGAACTTCCAGCAGCAACAACATGAACTTCCAGCAGCAACAACATGAACTTCCAGTAGCAACAACAACATGAACTTCCAGCAGCAACAACATGAACTTCCAGCAGCAACAACATGAACTTCCAGCAGCAACAACATGAACTTCCAGTAGCAACAACATGAACTTCCAGTAGCAACAACAACATGAACTTCCAGCAGCAACAACATGAACTTCCAGTAGCAACAACAACATGAACTTCCAGCAGCAACAACATGAACTTCCAGTAGCAACAACATGAACTTCCAGTAGCAACATCAGCATGAACTTCCAGTAGCAACAACAACATGAACTTCCAGTAGCAACAACATGAACTTCCAGTAGCAACATCAGCATGAACTTCCAGTAGCAACATCAGCATGAACTTCCAGTAGCAACAACATGAACTTCCAGTAGCAACAACATGAACTTCCAGTAGCAACAACATGAACTTCCAGTAGCAACAACATGAACTTCCAGTAGCAACAACATGAACTTCCAGTAGCAGCAACAACATGAACTTCCAGTAGCAACAACATGAACTTCCAGTAGCAACAACAACATGAACTTCCAGTAGCAACAACATGAACTTCCAGTAGCAACAACAACATGAACTTCCAGTAGCAACAACATGAACTTCCAGTAGCAACAACAACATGAACTTCCAGTAGCAACAACAACATGAACTTCCAGCAGCAACAACATGAACTTCCAGTAGCAACAACATGAACTTCCAGTAGCAACAACAACATGAACTTCCAGTAGCAACAACATGAACTTCCAGTAGCAACAACAACATGAACTTCCAGTAGCAACAACATGAACTTCCAGTAGCAACAACAACATGAACTTCCAGTAGCAACAACAACATGAACTTCCAGCAGCAACAACATGAACTTCCAGTAGCAACAACAACATGAACTTCCAGTAGCAACAACATGAACTTCCAGTAGCAACAACAACATGAACTTCCAGCAGCAACAACATGAACTTCCAGTAGCAGCAACAACATGAACTTCCAGTAGCAACAACATGAACTTCCAGTAGCAACAACAACATGAACTTCCAGTAGCAACAACATGAACTTCCAGTAGCAACAACAACATGAACTTCCAGTAGCAGCAACAACATGAACTTCCAGTAGCAACAACAACATGAACTTCCAGCAGCAACAACATGAACTTCCAGTAGCAACAACATAAACTTCCAGTAGCAACAACAACATGAACTTCCAGCAGCAACAACATGAACTTCCAGTAGCAACAACATGAACTTCCAGTAGCAACATCAGCATGAACTTCCAGTAGCAACAACATGAACTTCCAGTAGCAACAACATGAACTTCCAGTAGCAACATCAGCATGAACTTCCAGTAGCAACAACAACATGAACTTCCAGCAGCAACAACATGAACTTCCAGTAGCAACAACAACATGAACTTCCAGTAGCAACAACAACATGAACTTCCAGTAGCAGCAACAACATGAACTTCCAGTAGCAACAACAACATGAACTTCCAGTAGCAACAACAACATGAACTTCCAGTAGCAACAACAACATGAACTTCCAGTAGCAACAACAACATGAACTTCCAGTAGCAACAACAACATGAACTTCCAGTAGCAACAACAACATGAACTTCCAGTAGCAACAACAACATGAACTTCCAGCAGCAACAACAACATGAACTTCCAGCAGCAACAACATGAACTTCCAGTAGCAACATCAGCATGAACTTCCAGTAGCAACAACAACATGAACTTCCAGTAGCAACAACATGAACTTCCAGCAGCAACAACATGAAGTTCCAGTAGCAACAACATGAACTTCCAGTAGCAACCACAACATGAACTTCCAGTAGCAACAACATGAACTTCCAGCAACAACAACATGAAGTTCCAGTAGCAACAACATGAACTTCCAGTAGCAACCACAACATGAACTTCCAGTAGCAACAACATGAACTTCCAGTAGCAACATCAGCATGAACTTCCAGTAGCAACAACAACATGAACTTCCAGTAGCAACAACATGAACTTCCAGTAGCAACATCAGCATGAACTTCCAGTAGCAACAACAACATGAACTTCCAGCAGCAACAACATGAACTTCCAGTAGCAACAACAACATGAACTTCCAGTAGCAACAACAACATGAACTTCCAGCAGCAACCACAACATGAAGTTCCAGTAGCAACCACAACATGAAGTTCCAGTAGCAACCACAACATGAAGTTCCAGTAGCAACCACAACATGAACTTCCAGTAGCAACAACAACATGAACTTCCAGCAGCAACCACAACATGAACTTCCAGTAGCAACAACAACATGAACTTCCAGCAGCAACAACATGAACTTCCAGTAGCAACAACAACATGAACTTCCAGCAGCAACAACATGAACTTCCAGCAGCAACCACAACATGAAGTTCCAGTAGCAACCACAACATGAAGTTCCAGTAGCAACCACAACATGAAGTTCCAGTAGCAACCACAACATGAAGTTCCAGTAGCAACCACAACATGAAGTTCCAGTAGCAACCACAACATGAAGTTCCAGTAGCAACAACAACATGAAGTTCCAGTACCAACAACAACATGAACTTCCAGTACCAACAACAACATGAACTTCCAGTACCAACAACATGAACTTCCAGTACCAACAACAGCATGAACTTCCAGTACGAACAT
>NW_027198130.1:0-49158 GCF_038502225.1 Cherax quadricarinatus
AAGTCTATTGTGAATTCCTTACTCAGAATAATTCAGAAGCCTAATGTGGCCTCACACAGAATAGTTCAAAGCATGTTGCGGCTCTCTCACTCAGAATAATTCCAAGCATGGTGCTGTGTCATCACTCAGAATAATTCCAAGCATGGTGGTGTGTCATCACTCAGAATAATTCCAAGCATGGTGGTGTGTCATCACTCAGAATAATTCCAAGCATGGTGGTGTGTCATCACTCAGAATAATTCCAAGCATGGTGCTGTGTCATCACTCAGAATAATTCCAAGCATGGTGGTGTGTCATCACTCAGAATAATTCCAAGCATGGTGCTGTGTCATCACTCAGAATAATTCCAAGCATGGTGCTGTGTCATCACTCAGAATAATTCCAAGCATGGTGGTGTGTCATCACTCAGAATAATTCCAAGCATGGTGCTGTGTCATCACTCAGAATAATTCCAAGCATGATGCTGTGTCATCACTCAGAATAATTCCAAGCATGGAGGTGTGTCATCACTCAGAATAATTCCAAGCATGGTGGTGTGTCATCACTCAGAATAATTCCAAGCATGGAGGTGTGTCATCACTCAGAATAATTCCAAGCATGGTGCTGTGTCATCACTCAGAATAATTCCAAGCATGGAGGTGTGTCATCACTCAGAATGATTCCAAGCATGGAGGTGTGTCATCACTCAGAATAATTCCAAGCATGATGCTGTGTCATCACTCAGAATAATTCCAAGCATGGAGGTGTGTCATCACTCAGAATGATTCCAAGCATGGAGGTGTGTCATCACTCAGAATAATTCCAAGCATGGAGGTGTGTCATCACTCAGAATAATTCCAAGCATGATGCTGTGTCATCACTCAGAATAATTCCAAGCATGGAGGTGTGTCATCACTCAGAATGATTCCAAGCATGGAGGTGTGTCATCACTCAGAATAATTCCAAGCATGATGCTGTGTCATCACTCAGAATAATTCCAAGCATGGAGGTGTGTCATCACTCAGAATGATTCCAAGCATGGAGGTGTGTCATCACTCAGAATGATTCCAAGCATGGAGGTGTGTCATCACTCAGAATAATTCCAAGCATGATGCTGTGTCATCACTCAGAATAATTCCAAGCATGGAGGTGTGTCATCACTCAGAATGATTCCAAGCATGGAGGTGTGTCATCACTCAGAATAATTCCAAGCATGATGCTGTGTCATCACTCAGAATAATTCCAAGCATGGAGGTGTGTCATCACTCAGAATGATTCCAAGCATGGAGGTGTGTCATCACTCAGAATGATTCCAAGCATGGAGGTGAGTCATCACTCAGAATAATTCCAAGCATGGTGGTGTCATCACTCAGAATAATTCCAAGCATGGTGGTGTCATCACTCAGAATAATTCCAAGCATGATGCTGTGTCATCACTCAGAATAATTCCAAGCATGATGCTGTGTCATCACTCAGAATGATTCCAAGCATGGAGGTGTGTCATCACTCAGAATAATTCCAAGCATGGTGGTGTCATCACTCAGAATAATTCCAAGCATGGTGCTGTGTCATCACTCAGAATAATTCCAAGCATGATCCAGCTTCTTCACACACAGTGAAAGAAATAAAAAAATATATAAAAAATACAACAAACACGTTTACGGACCACCTGACAGAACAAAGGAAGAGAGAGAATGAGAGAGGCAGTGGAAGGGAAACAAAGAGGAAATGAGTATCTCAAAAAATAGGTATGGAGAGAGAGAGAGAGAGAGAGAGAGAGAGAGAGAGAGAGAGAGAGAGAGAGAGAGAAAACGGTAGGGTGAGAGGATGTAAGAGATGGAGAAGGGTGTGTAAGTGTTCGCCTGTGTTTCATCGTGCGATGCTTAATTTGATTGTGCTATTGGCCTTCACTGAAAGGGGATTTTTTAGTTATTTTCAAGTATATATATGTGAAGGAATAAAGGGGGTGCGAAGCACAGTAAGTGCCTCTTCATCAGCGCCCGCACCTCACCCTTGGCACATAGGCGTTCTCTACAGCTTTTCCTGGAAAGGAGAGGGGCTAGGAGATGGACAAGCCATCAAAATGCTTATTTCCCCTTAATACAGACATTACAATGTCACTAATTGACAACACTACTCTCTTAGAATATACCTAAAGTGATAAGGCCCACTTAACCTTTCTTCTCTCTTTCTACCCATATACTTCGTCGCTGTTGTAACCTACCACAGTCCTTGCCCTCGTCATTCTTACCATATATCTTATGGCTAACCAAAAAAGGTTTGACCCTAAAGCGGGAACAACAACGTTTCCCAGCTGATGTTCACGACTTATTACTTCTTACCCGAGATGTCCAGTCCTAACTGTGTTTTATCCATTAACATTAAGTAGGTTATGACTGTCCTTGAAAACAATTTCGTATTGTACTCTGGATTGATGTTTATTACAAGATGTTGCACTGCACTCAACTGATGCACGGAGAGGCATAAGGAGAGTTGCGGAGTTTGACATATCTGTGTCATACATGTTACGATTTTCGAATGTTGTTCTGAACTCATACTTTCTCCTTGACTGCTTTATCTACTTGGCCTGCTGCTCGAAAACCATAATAGCCAACACAATACTGGCGCAGGTCAGTTGGCTGGATTTTTTTAAGGTGTGGATCGGCCACTAGGTTGATTGTCAGATGTTGTGCTGGCAAGTAGGCTGGTTCTTGATTGTGGCGCAGACCAGTAGGCTGGTTAGCTGTGGTGCAGGTCAGTAGGCTGGTTAGCTGTGGTGCAGGTCAGTAGGCTGGTTAGCTGTGGCCACTGCGCGTCAGTAAGCTGGTAGTTGATTGTGGCGTAAGCCAAAAGGCTGGTTAGCTGTAGCGCAGGCCACTAGGCTGATTGTTGGCTGGTGGAGGCCAGTAAGCTGGTTGTCAGCTGTAATGGAGGCCACTAAACTGGATGCTCTCTTTGGTTCATGTGCAGCTTAGTGTCGATCACATAATATTTCTGGCCGAGTGTGTCCGAGTCATGGATACCAATGTTAGGAATCTCTCTATAACATGAAATGGAACTATAACTAAGTATATTTTGTTGTGATAGAACCAGACGTTACCTTAATTATTAAAGACGTAAATCGGTGAGGAATAGGAAGTCCTCGCTCAGACCACGAAAGGCTACGTGCAAGTCAAGAAGTATTTCTCTTGTTTCTTGGCAAATCTTACCTTCTAAAGATACGTTCCTATGCTCTTGAATATCAAATTATGATAAATGAGACGAATTTTCAACACTTAGGTATCTTAATTGCCGAAAGGTTTCGCCTACACAGCAGGCCTCTTCACTTGAATGCAGATGACCACTAAACTGGAAGCTGTAGAAATATTAACGTGATTAGTCTGTCACTCTTAGTGGGAGGTGGCCAGTCCCTCAAGCATTTCATAATATGATAGGATATCAATTTTAAACACACTTCTAGTAAGAAAACACCTCATTTACAGTATAATTAATAGTTTTCCTGCTAAAAGTGTTTTGTAAATGACATATAGCACACATATATGAAACACATCATATATAGTATACACATATATGAAACACATTTCTCTAGAGTCGACGGTAAAAAATACAATAATATTCATTAAAAAGTGCCATTGAAATTACCACTTTTCGGCTTATATAAATCAACATGCAAGATAACTGTTCATTTTCTTACTTACAATCACTATGCTTTTATCATTCATTTGTGTTTCTTATCAGTTCTCGTTCCTGCAATATTTTCTTATTAATTTAAGAAGCCTGGCGTAAGACCTGTCTGAAGGGACGATGATCCTCAGTATCAGCAGTAGATTAGTTAACACAACTATTACTCTGGTGCCAGGTAACCTGGTCCATAATGCCAGGTCATGAGATTCATGGTGCCAGGTAAAATGGTCCATAATGCCAGGTCATGAGATTCATGGTGCCAGGTAAAATGGTCCATAATGCCAAGTCAAAAGATTCATGGTGCCAGGTAACCTGGTCCATGGTGCCAGGTAAAATGGTCCATAATGCCAAGTCATAAGATTCATAGTGCCGGGTAACCTGGTCCATAATGCCAGGTCATGAGATTCATGGTGCCAGGTCATGAGATTCATGGTGCCAGGTAACCTGGTTCATAATGACAGGTCATGAGATTCATGGTGTCAGATAACCTGGTCCATAATGCCAGGTCATGAGATTCACAGTGCCAGGTAACCTGGTCCATAATACCATTTCACGAAGTCCATTTATATATAGCATTCAGGTCAAAACAATTTCCGTACTACGCATTAATTTTAAAATCGTGAAGAATAGTGGATGTCGCACCCTTGTCTCCAGCTTTGGCGTCCCTCACGCTACCAGTTTAATAAAAGATCATGTGAAGGTTTCGGACCTGTTTTGTTCCTGAACCTAGTGGGCGGTGTCGGGTGTCATTAAGAGTTGCAAAATAACTTAGTCTATACAATATCCACAAGATGAAGAATTAGACACGTGCAACATCTGGGTATCTTTATTGTAGACGTTTCGCCATCCAGTGGCTTTATCAATACTGTCTTCCCATTATGTCCCATTATGCCACTGGTTGGCGAAACATGTACAATAAAGATACCCAGATGTTGCACATGTCTAATTCTACAGAACAAGTTTGTATAGACACACCTTTTCGCTTTGAGTAGAGCTTTATCAAAACACTCGATAAAGTTCTACAGAAAGCCATTACTCTGTACCTTCGTTGGCACAACTCCATTAGGCTTCACTCTAGTGACAGGCAACATAATCCACTGGTTATTAACTCCCCTCAATCAACACTAAAATTTCGTGATATATCATTTTCAGTAGTTTTTTTTTTATAAGCAATTGGCCGAGTTTCGCTTCATATTAAAATAACCAGAGACTTCGTGCTCTGTTTATTTTAATAGATTTTTGATGCTCTTCCTAATTCCACAGTCAGTTTACAGAAATGATATTATTCTTAGTGACTTGTAAACTGATAACGGATGGGACGATAACTATAATTTTCTAACCCCGGAATCAAAGATAAATACTTGACACACTATTTTTTTTCAAGGAAATTCAGTGATAATATTGGTAAAATAGATATACTCGTATGTGATATTATAACGAATAAAAAGGCATAATACCTCTCTTTGTCCCGTCCCTTCCCTCCTCTTGTGTGTGTATATATATCGTGCCGAATAGGTAAAATTGTTCAGTTAGCAAGAACTCATTTAAAATTAAGTCCTTTCTGAAATTTTCTCTTATATGTTAAAACATACATTTTTTTTATTTATGTTGATGTAAAAATTAATAATTTTATACCAAAAGTACCTTAAAAAACTTGCCTAACCTTATAAGAAGAGCAATTTAATTTAGCCTAATCCAGCTAAGAATATTTGAGATAAGTTTAAAATAATTTAATAATAAACGCAACGAAATATATTTTTGTTCGTTTGGTTCAGAATGATTTTTGCAAAATTACTGAATACACAAATTTTCGCTCGCCTTATTCAGCAAAAAAGAGCGTTGGTATTTTTGTTTAATAAATGTATGAAAGAGGGATTGGCGGAGAGCATGTATAGTCCCTTTATATAAAGGGAAAGGGGACAAAAGAGATTGTAAAAATTATAGAGGAATAAGTTTACTGAGTATACCAGGAAAAATGTACGGTAGGGTTATAATTGAAAGAATTAGAGGTAAGACAGAATGTAGGATTGCGGATGAGCAAGGAGGTTTCAGAGTGCGTAGAGGATGTGTAGATCAAGTGTTTACATTGAAGCATATATGTGAACAGTATTTAGATAAAGGTAGGGAAGTTTTAATTGCATTTATGGATTTAGAAAAGGCATATGATAGAGTGGATGGGGAAGGAATGTGGCAGATGTTGCAAGTATATGGAATAGGTGGTAAGTTACTAAATGCTGTAAACAGTTTTTATGAGGATAGTGAGGCTCAGGTTAGGGTGTGTAGAAGAGAGGGAGACTACTTCCCGGTAAAAGTAGGTCTTAGACTGGGATGTGTAATGTCACGATGGTTGTTTAATATATTTATAGATGGGGTTGTAAAAGAAGTAAATGCTAGGGTGTTCGGGAGAGGGGTGTGATTAAATTATGGGGAGTTAATACAAAATGGGAAGTGACACAGTTACTTTTTGCTGATGATACTGTGCTTATGGGAGATTCTAAAGAAAAATTGCAAAGCTTAGTGGACGAATTTGGGAGTGTGTGTAAAGGTAGAAAGTTGAAAGTGAACATAGAAAAGAGTAAGGTGATGAGGGCATCAAATGATTTACATAAAGAAAAATTGGATATCAAATTGGGGAGGAGTATAGAAGAAGTGAATGTTTTCAGATATTTGGGAGTTGACGTGTCGGCGGATGGATTTATGAAGGATGAGGTTATTCATAGAATTGATGAAGGAAAAAAGATGAGTGGTGCATTGAGGTACATGTGGAGGCAAAAAATGTTATCTATGGAGGCAAAGATGGGAATGTATGAAAGTATAGTAGTACCAACACTCTTATGTGCGTGTGAAGCTTGGGTTGCAAATGCTGCAGCGAGGAGGCAGTTGGAGGCAGTGGAGATGTCCTGTCTAAGGGCAATGTGTGGTGTAAATATTATGCAGAAAATTCGGAGTGTGGAAATTAGGAGAAGGTGTGGAGTTAATAAAAGTATTAGTCAGAGGGCTGAAGAGAGTTTGTTCAGGTGGTTTGGTCATTTAGAGAGAATGGATCAAAGTAGAATGACATGGAGAACGTATAAGTCTGTAGGGGACGGAAGGCGGGGTAGGGGTCGTCCTCGAAAAGGTTGGAGGGAGGGGGTAAAGGTGTCGTGGGCGAGGAGTTTGGACTTCCAGCAAGCGTGCGTGAGCGTGTTAGATAGGAGTGAATGGAGACAAATGGTATTTGGGACCTGACGATCTGTTGGAGTGTGAGCAGGGTAATATTTAGTGAAGGGATTCAGGGAAACCGGTTATTTTATATAACCGGACTTGAGTCCTGGAAATGGAAAGTACAATGCCTGCACTCTAAAGGAGGGGTTTGGGATATTGGCAGTTTGTAGATATATATTGTGTATTTTTATACGTATATGCTTCTAAACTGTTGTATTCTGGGCACCTCCGAGAAAAAGTGATTATATGTGAGTGAGGTGAAAGTGCTGAATGATGATGAAAGTGTTTTCTTTTTAGGGATTTTCTTTCTTTTTAGGTCACCCTGCCTCGGTGGGAGACGGCCAACTTGTTGAAAAAAAATATTATATATATATATATATATATATATATATATATATATATATATATATATATAAACATGTCGTCCGTCTCCCACCGTGGTAGCGTGACCCAATAAAGAAAAACACTTCCACCACCATTCACACATAATCAGTCTTTGCAGAATCGCTCAAATACGACAATTTAGACGTCACTCCAAACATCCCAAACCCCTCTAAAGTGCAAGCATTGTACTTCCCACCTCCAGGACTTATGTCCGGCTAACCGATTTCTCTGAATCCATTCGTATTATAACACTGACAAGGGAGCAGGGAGTGTATGTACGAGGCTATGGCTCTGATACTCTGATTCTTTGACGGAGTCCGTAGGTTCGAAAATACAGAGATAACCACAGTGGTCAAAAATGTTATGCAATGAAAGCCAGAAAGTACACGGAAGGTAAAGGAAACAGATTTACTGGACAGTATATTTCTGCTTGAACCGTGAAAAATAATGAAACTGAAATTCCCCAGTCTCTCAAGAAAAAAAACATGAATAACTCATTTTATAGATTAAGGTGTGTTTGTAAATAGAGAGAAAGAGGAGAGAGAGAGAGAGAGGAGGAAGAGGAAATTATTATAATCATGGAAAGCACTAAACCAGTAGAATTATACAGTGAAGCGGATGGGGGGATGGAAGGAATTCAGGCTTAATTCAGGGAACTGGAGCAAATATCCAATTCCCTAGATCAAGAGCCTCTCACCAGCATCAAGGAACCTCTCTTGAGGGGAAGAGGAGTAGGAGGGGAAGAAGAAGAGGAGGGGAAGAAGAGAGCTAACAATCCGCTAATTGTACGAGTTAAACCATAACAATAATCCTCACTGAAGAGCGAGAGGATAGGAAATTTTTTCGCTTTAGCCGGAAAATAATGCGGATGAAACTTAATGAAAGGGAAGAAGGGAAATAGAGGCATATTGAAGAGCGAATCCGGAAGAAACGGCAAGAGATGCATGAAAGGAGGAAGAAATTGGTGGAAAATGCAGAGGAAAGAGAGAGAGAGAGAAAGAGGGTTTGAGAATTAGCTCATCTCAAAGAGAAATTAGAATGACTAGGGGATAAACTGAGGGAGAGGGAAGATAGGTAATGGGAGAAGGAAAACAGAGGGAAGAGGGAGAGAGAGAATGCAAATTTCATACACATGCTAATGTCTGATAGAGAAGACAACGAAGCAACAAGCAGATGGCACATACACAAAACATAAAAACGTCTAATTAAAGCGCATCTATAATAAACACATTATATAAACATCTTTTACATAAATATCTAACACACACACACACACACACACACACACACACACACACACACACATACACACATACACACACAGGAGAGATGGAGGGGACATGATAACAACATACAAAATACTGAGAGGAATTGCCAAGGTGGACAAAGACAGGATGTTCAAGAGATGGGACACAGCAACAAGGGGACACAGTTGGAAGTTGAAGACACAGATAAATCACAGGGATGTTAGGAAGTATTTCTTCAGTCACATAGTAGTCAGGAAGTGGAATAGTTTGGGAAGCGATATAGTGGAGGCAGGATCCATACATAGATTTAAGCAGAGGTATGATGAAGCTCACGATTCAAGCAGAGTGACCTAGTAGCGACCAGTGAAGAGGCGGGGCCAGGATCTAGGACTCGACCCCTGCAACCTCAACTAAGTGAGTACAGCTAGGTGAGTACACACACACACACACACACACACACATATGTAGTGAAGAATAGGTAAAACTGGTCAATTAGTAGGAACTCATTTAAAATTAAGTCCTTTCTAAAAAATTTCTCTTATACGTTTAAAGATGTATTTTTTCATTTATGTTCATGTAATAACTAAAAATTTCGTACCAAAAGAACCTTAGAAAACTTATGTAACCTTTTTATAGGAAGTGAAATTTAATTTAGCCTAATCCAACTAAATATATTTTAGATAAGTCTACAGTAATTTAATGAACAAACAAAAACAAAATATATTTTGTTAGGTTTAGAATTTTTTTTGCGAAATTATTGCATACACAAATTTTCGCTTGCCTTATTCGGCAAGAAGAGCGTTGCTATTTAAGCCAAAAATCATAGGTTTTACCTATTCGGCACTACATATATATTATTAATATATCTACTATAAACAAATATCTATTATTTAAACAACAAAATACATCTATTATAAAACCATCACATCAAATATAAACACATAAAAAAATCGATTATAAACACATATGTTATATAAACATCTTTATGAAAACACAAACACACACACACACACACACACACACACACACACACACACACACACACACACACACACACACATACATATATATTATGCAATAAGATCACAGTAAACAGATGATTTCGGAATATGCAAAACAACCACTCTGAAAAAATAGAGAAATTCCAAGCGCAATTCCAATTCCACTTTGTGATTACTCACATTATCAAGTTCCTTGATAATAATGAGTAGTCACGAAAGCGCTTGGAATTTCTATTTTTTCAGAGTGGTTGTTTTGATATATATATATATATATATATATATATATATATATATATATATATATATATATATATATATATATATATATATATAATAAAATATCCGTTGCCAAAGATATTTTGGGGTTGCTGAATCGAGAATGGCAGTAAATTTTTCAAGTTGGCTCTAGTTTATGAGATATTGCATACCTTCCTCAGTTAACACGGAACTTAGCCATAACGCGCTATATATGTATATGTAGTGACAGTTTTTTATATACAGATAGTTTTAATAAAGATTATATTTTAATTTTTTAAATTATTTAATATTTAACGAAAGAAGTTTTATCAACAACGACCAACTGTCAGTATTACAACATTTATTTTGTTATTTTTTCCAGATAAACATGAGTTCTTCACGAAGAGTCTGCTTAAACAACCCCAGTGCATTTTGCAACATTTGTGGCGAATGCTCGTTGTAAAATAGAAAAGAAAAATCGCAGATTTTTGTAAAACAAGCTTATGTTGCTGTTTGGAGTGGTACTTGGAGAATAAAACAAGTCTTGGACTCCCCTATATTGTTTGCAAAACCTGTGTAGAATGCTTACGACAATGGCAAAATAGGCAAAGAAAAAGCATAAATTTCGGTTTGTTTATGATATGGAGAGAGCCGAGAAACCACCACGTCGACTGTTGTTTCTGTATGGTGAATGTGAAAAGTTTCAGTTGATACAAGAAAGTCAAGTGGGAAGGATCCTCATATGGAGTCAGCAAGGAGACCTATGCCACTCAGTGATGACATTACCATACCAGTGTTTACAACACTGCCTGACCTTCCGTTGTCAGATGTTGAATAAACTTAATGTTTACGATGTAACACAGATGATAGCAGTGGAAGTGAATATGAAGTAAGTATTTCAACACCCCAGCAGTTTCCTCAAGAATAACTTCATGATGTCATACGTGACCTCAGTCTGTCAAAGCATCGGAACTTTTAGCATCCAGACTAAAAGAAAAGAACTGTCTATAACACGAAGTTAAAATAACAGCTAATATGACAAAAGAGGTTGAACTCTTTCCTTACTTCGGCCAAGATGAATTTGTATACGGCAATAGCACCTCCCCTAGACGACTTCTTCAGATGAGACTTGAGTGTCGACCAGGAGATTGGCGGTTGTTTATAGACAGGTCCATTAGAAGCACGAACTGTATCTTATTGTATATTGGTAGCCAATATGCATATCTTCCAATTGCTCACCCAACAAAACTGCTGATGACCAACAGAGAAGAAAATCGTACAACGTTCCCATATATCGTGATTAGTGATATCTGAATTATCTTACTATGTTAGTCTGTTATTATATACAATGAAATTCTAGTATGTATTACATGATATGACTTTTGCATGATCTAAAAATATTAATTCAATGTTATTTGTAAGGTAGCCCTGCCTGATCAATATATTTTTTATATCTTTTATGTTTGCAATGGGTTACCAAATTTATCAAATTTATCAAGCAAAACCGATGACATATTCAAAATCAGCATAGACCCCTGGTTGTCTTCAAGAGGAGCTGGACAGATACCTAGAGTCAGTGCCAGATTAGCCGGGCGGTGTGGTCCGTACGTTGGAGTACTTGCGGCCAGCAGTAACAGCCTCGTTGATCAAGCTCCTGATCCACCAGGAGGCCTGGTCATAGACCGGGCCTGGGGGCGTTGATCCCCGGAATACCCTCCAGGTAGACCCCAGGTAAAAGCCAGTGTAATATCATTGACTAGAAAATGAGTATTGACCAGTGATATACACTTCTATTATAAATACATCTGTTATAAACACATCTGTTATATAAACATCCATCATAAACACATTACACATATATCTATATACAAATATTATAAACACTTCTATTATTAACAAATCTACTATAAACACTATTATAAACACAGATATAAAATTATTATAAACACATCTATTATAGAAATATTACATAAGCATCTGTTGTAAAAGCCTGTATTATACAGCATCTGTTAAACATCTATAATCAAAACGTCTGGCTCAAGGATTACTTGATAAAACTCTCCTTCAGCCAAGTTCTTTATAATATATAGACTTAGGCTGTTTCTTGCGTCTTCTCTCGTTGAAGGGAAATGACACATGAACGGAAGTGATGAAAGGTGAAAACGGTAGGATTTTTCAGTGAAGACAAGAGATAGGAAGGAGGTCATGAGATGTAAAAGAACACTGCAACGGAGTAGATCATTCAGGACTTTTGGCAGGAAAAATAAAATGCGCAACGCACGCAAGAACTTCGAAGAGAAATGTGAAATTGTGGCAACAGCCAACAAGTGGTGATGAAAGACTCATGAATACGGAAGAACCTTTGGTGAATAAGACACGTGAGCAACACTTGGGTATCTTTTATTGCCGAAAAGTTTAGCTTCTGCAGCAGGCTTTACAGTCGTTCACGGAGGCGTCTTTCATACTGCAGACATTGTAAAAGAAGTGGAGAAGTAATTTTTAATGTATTCAGTACCTTAGCCTTAGTTGAAACTGTTCAGCTCCTTAGACTAAAGCAGAGGCATGAGGCTAGAGATGTATAATAGAGCCAGAGATGATGTGCAGCAGTTGGAGACAGCGTCATAAATGGGGCGGGGCCCACTCAATAATGAAGTAGGTCAAGGCAATAAATTGTTTAGCATTAGAGTTGTACAAGATATTCTCTTTGTCATGATCCTGGTAAATTTGTGGGGAGCACTGTTAATGCCTGATATAATGAATAAAAGTGGAGAGTTGCTTTTGTGAATCGTGGTAACACCATACATAAGTCTTGGTCTAAGGTTACTGGGAATAGGAAAGAAATTTAACCCTCTTCAGTGCGTTTCAGAATCTGTCCAAGTTTAATAAAAAGTAAAGTTATGGTGAGTTCATCCCATTTACTATTGTATAGAGGTTCGTAGTCATATACAAGATGTCGGATTTGCTTTAATGACAGGAGTAGGATAAAAAGTTTCTTTCAGTCTCATTCCCAGTAATTCTAGACCAGCAAAATGTATGATCTTCCCAGGACCCACAAAACCAACTGAAGCACTGAGGCCCATTACATCCAGTATCAGCAGTGTTCCTCCCATATTAGCTGAGGAGGAGGACAGCAACAGCATTGAATACTTTGCAGTGACGTCAGCCATGTTAAACCCATCAACGGGAGAAAGAAGAATTTGGCAAACCTAGATGTAACTTATTTATTTACAAATGTACCCATCACCCAAACAATAGAAACTTTGTTGCAAGGTCTATAAAGACGTCGATTCTTCTGTTCCTACTAGAAATTTAATTAATCTTATTGAGCTATGTTTGAATTTAAATTTTAGCTCTTCATTGATAACACACTTTACAGGCAAAACATTGTGCATTAGTGCAGTACAAGTTGACCTGCACATGAGCACCTAGAGGCAAATAAATTAATTCTTTTCATTCCTAACAATGTAACGTGGCTGCGGTCTGCTGCTATGTTCCCAGGACGCCTAGCAGGTGAAGAATCACCGATCTACTGCATAAACAATACAGTTAAGTTTTTAAACAAATTCACACCTGAAGAGGAATGTGAAGACAAACTTGTCTTCTTGATGTACCCCTGTGAATATTTAGTGATGCGGTGATAAGGACTAATTAATGCACTTTCACTCAGATCTCGACAACACGAAATGTGGAGTTATCAGGTTTTATGGAAAGCCTTTCAGCGTATGTAGCCTTGATATATATTTTTTTTTTTATTTTGTCCTTTTCTGCCGGGGATTTGTTCCCGGACCTCAGTGATTAGAGCCACCACTCTTATCAGTATGCTATGACTGAAGGTATCTTATTCTGTATATGTTTTAGATCGCTGGTCTTAGAACATAAAGCCTTCCTTATGTCCCTCTAAAATAGCCCTTACATAAACAACAGTCGTAGACCCCGTGGGTCCGGAAAGAATTTGAGTAGATAGAGATATGATCTTCTACTGATATATTCACAGCAACTGTCTCGCATTTCACTACGAAAACAAGATTCTACCTGTTTTGGGCCTAGAACTACTTACTGACCGGCAATTGAACAATATCACTCGATGCCTATTTGGCTTCCTCTTTCCCTGTCAGATGGTGTCTGCAAATATTGACTGTTTTGGATTCAGTTCCTGGTTAAAAGAGGTCTAGGAATCGGTTCTTGCTCCTGTGAGCACTCACTGTTAACTTCACTTTCATGTGATATTTCACTTCGATGTGGCACTTCGCAGGTGAGCACTAGATCACTGGTTCTCTGACTGTGGTCTGATCACCGTAAAGTTAACCATCAATATCTAGTTTCAACCTTGCCCTCCAATTGATGTCCCACAGACATGCAGCACAGTAAATTTACTTCAGTAGATGACACTACTCAGGGCACTTATTAAAGATACTTCGGCATGTATTACACATGCGGCTGGTATCTATTACTACTTACAGTCAGGTACCCAGGGCATCATTGGCTTCGCTCGGCCGTTGAATTCATTAACCTAAGCAGCGTCTCATTACAAGGAGAGCAGCACGAGGCATTGGAACTCACAATTAAGTATTAATGCCGTTATAAATACAGGTTGTCACTTAACTATATAACTCTGTGATAATTAATCACATATAATAACTCATAACTTGTTGTTTAAACTTTAAAACACAGCCTTGGAGGTTGTTATTTTGTCGTCTGGGTTAAGAATTCTGGATCTACCTAGCATTGTTTATTAAGGTAAGAAACTTCCTACCCTTATTATTATACCACAAACCACTTTTTCCTCAACATCCCTTTTACACGCTACTTTCTCTCTCTCTCTCTCTCTGTCTTCTCTCTCTCTCTCTCTCTCTCTCTCTCTCTCTCTCTCTCTCTCTCTCACACTCTCACACTCTCTCTTTTTTTTTTTTTTTTTTTTTTTTTTTTTTTTTTTTTTTTTTTCTCTCAGTCTTTCTCCCTCTCTCTTTGACAAGGGTTAATTGGATCCCTAGCTTTATTGACAGCTATTTACAGGTTAAGGATTCCTAACTTTATTGGCAAGCTAAGAGCTGTTACCTACATCAGCTCATTTGAAAGCATTTTTATTGTTATGAGACATACAAGTAGGGAACAGGATGAATTTGGAGCCATCTGTGGGCCAGCATTTTCATTTGATCAACTGACGTTATCTCGTTGACATCATTATGCTGTACGAATGTGTTCCATACTCGAGTCATCCTGGGTATGTATGATCTCAGATGGAGTGATGTTCTGGAGAAGGGTACAGCCAGAGTGAAGTTGCTGCTTTCTGCCCGTCTTGTGGCATAAAAGCTTGTTTCACGCTGTCCTCGAAGTGGATCCAAGTGTGGTATTTTGACAATATTGGCCTTGTACATAACAGTAAGGCCACCCACATCCCTCCTATGTTGAAGGCTCTGCTGAAATGACAGATCTATCCAGGATGGGTCCAGGCGAGAGATGAGACGTCTTGCTCTGTTCTCTACTCTGTCAAGCAGTCGCAGATGAGAGGGGGGGCAGGCAAACCAAGAAAGTGGAGCATACTCAAGGTGTGAGCGTACTTGTGCCTCGTACAGGATCTTGCAACCCCTACTGTCAAGCAGATGCGAGATACGGCGAAGTGCTGTAAGCTTCCTGGCTGCCTTGTTTGCAAGATTTACAACATGGTTCTTCATGGTTAGTTTGGAGTCAAATTTCACCCCAAGGATATCAACTTCTTCTCCAGGTGCCAACATCTCCATCTCTCTCTCTCTCTCTCTCTCTCTCTCTCTCTCTCTCTCTCTCTCTCTCTCTCTCTCTCTCTCTCTCTCTCTCTCTCTCTTTCTCTCTCTCTCTCTTTCTCTCTCTCTTCTCTCTCTCTGTCTTCTCTCTCTCTCTCTCTCTGTCTTCTCTCTCTCTCTCTCTCAATCTATCTCTCTCACACACACACACACACACACATATTTCCACACGTTTGTTATTTGCTACAAATTCCTTCCACACCTGACCCCCTTTTTCCTGCGTCTTTTATTTCACTTTCTCACTGACACCTAGCAATTTCTCAGTTATTCTGGTCCCTTCACCCCTCTCTCCCTCTCCCCCTCTTTCTCTCTCCCCCTCTCTCACTACTCCTCCCTCCATCCTTCCCTCCATCCCTCCATCCTTCTCTATCTCTCTCTCTCTCTCTCTCTCTCTGTCTCTCTATCTCTCTCTCTATCTCGCTCTTCCTCCTCTGTGAAAAGGACAACAATTTAGAATTTATAGAATTGCGGGACGTCTTGAGCGGAGATATGATCTTGATGAAGACAGATCGTCTGCCTTGAACTGCGCGGGTAACGCATAACTCTGATGAATTTTACGAAAATGTGACACAGGAAGAAGAGTTGTGACAGATGAAGAAGTTAAACGGAAAGCAGAGACGAATGGGAAGAGGAAAATGTTAAAAGAAGGTAGGGAAGGAAACAGGAAGCACTGGCAGTTATACACCATGTGCATGGCACACTATTTTGCAGTGAACGTTTTCCTGAGCGAAACGTTGTCTCAATAAAAAAGGAGTTAAGCATTTTGTATCTTCTTAGTTGGCATCAAGAAGCAAAAGTATTTTTTTACGAATGTTCGTATATTATTTCATTCGAGTACCGTATTTTCCGGCATATAAGGCGCGCTTCTTTTTGCCGCAAAAAGTCATGGAAAATCAGCCTGCGTCTTGCATGCACACTGTCAGGGTCAAGGGTAGGCTTTAGATTACGGTTTAGAAGTTGGTTAGTAACGTTACGTTATAACTGCTTACATTGCTCGTGCGCCTTGTATATCTCATACATGCTCGTGTGCCTTATGTCTTGTATGCTCGTGCGCCTTATATGCCGGAAAATACGATAATTATTCTTATAAAAATCACAAAATCGTTCTGTTATTATTCCTCTTATCAAATCTTGGTTGAATTCAGACCATTTGAGAGCAGTGGACGCTCCAGAATAATGAGTGGCTGGCCCTGAGAGGTCAAGCTAGGGGTCACCTTCATGGGGTCAAGCTGCAGGTCACCTGACAGGCTGCGACCCCAGCTTACGTGCAATGTACCTTAAATTGCTCTTTAGTTTTATCAAGTGGGTCATTTGAGGGATAAAAAAAATGACAGCGAGAAAATGGCGTTTCTTTTCCATGGCCGCTACAGAATTTTTGGCTGCAGTATTTAGAAGTTCGGGTAATTTAAACAACAATAGTTAACAGCTCTAAATGAAATGTTTAAATTTGCTTTTGTCGGATAATTATCATCCTATGTGGTTTATGCACCCGGAACTACTTGCAGCCATGCCACTCGACATGTACAGAATAAGCAGCAATAAACAACGATTTTACGACATAAACAGCGTTCGGTTGCACACTTGATGCAGTTGCACTGAACTGTAAATTCTTCAGATATTGGATGTTTGGTCGTGTCTGCCATTAGGGGCTCATCAATAACCTGAAATCCATACAGTGTTGGGTCAAGGGCCTTGAGCGTTGTTTGACGGGAGTGAAATCATTTGATGTGTTGCCATAAAATCCTCGTTGTATATGTATTTTTGTTTGCTTGATTGATTAGTGGAAGGTTTTTAGAGCAAACACATTTGCTGTAGTGATAAGTGTAGCTTCTTAACTGAGCAGTGTTTGAACAGGCTGTAAACTTCTTAAAACCTTCGAGAGATGCTGTTCTGCCAAGGTAATTATACAATCATATTCTTCAGGTACTCTCTGGGTTTGCCACATAGACAGCATTTTGTTCCAAACTTGCGGGTGTAATCACATCCCACTAATATATGAGCTGCGGGCAACACCTGATAAGCACCTTGTCCAATATGAGCAGCCGGAGTGTGTATTAGAATAAATCTTGTAAAATCTCAAACATCTCTTTTACCTAAAGTTCAGTCAATGTGATTGCAACTTATTCCAGTAGTACAGCAAAAGACTGAAAACATCAATGTCAGATGAGAGTACTATCATCCTCCTGATACTCTGGGTAACAGCTGCAATGCATGAAGATTACCTCATGAAATCTGACACTACGGCGCTTTTTGACTTACAGAAGGAAAGATTGTGTCCCTTACCTGTGGTATATTAAATCCATGAATGTTCCAGGTCTGCTTGGTGAAGAAGGAACTTAGTGTTTTGTTTCTGTGTGATGGCCAGAGCCTCTTCATTTAAACAGGTACTGGTGTATCTGTACTGATGCCATGTAGCTCTAAGGGGGACTTCTTTTCCCGTCTTTGATGCTCAGAATCCTTGATCGATGTGTAGAGTATGAATTAAACACAATGTTTATTCTTGAACAGTCTTTGGTTGTAGATTGAATGAACCTCAGAACGGTGCCACGAAACTCTCCAAGATTTTCTGCATTTTTTGTTCTGATCTTGCGAACATTTGTCATTATGTCTACAATGTGCTCGGTCTTGCTGAATCAGACGGTTTTATTTTAGATGGCATTTGGTTAGATGCTTCTCAGGCTTCTGGATGATGTGGCTTTTAGTGGTCTTGGTTATGAGGTTTTCATCAAACAAAAAAGTTGAACACACGACGTAATGGAGGAGTTCATCAATTGGCCTTCCACGGTCTTTGGCAATGTCAAGCAATCTTGTAGGTAATTTCTCATTACAATCAAAATTGCCCAATGATTTTGTTATAAACATAGTTTTATTTAAGTTGCTTGGAAAAAACCCTTTGTTCTCAACTCTTCCGTGAAAAATGCCATGTTAATATAATGACTCATAAGTTCATCATAACTACAGAATTTTCAACACAAATTAAAGTTGGTGAAGCTTGTTAGAATTGCATTTTTCGTAAATCATAAATTGCTTCGCTGTTCATGAATTGCAGTGGTGTAGATAACTGGTTCAGAGAACAGACAGGATAATGAACTAAACACTTGCATTGGACTGAGGAAGCCACTGGTTGGCGAAATGTTTTTACAATTAAGATACCCAACTGTTGCACAGATGTCTGTAATTCATCATTTGCAGTGGTGTTCGTTTTCTTCCCCTCTGAGGAAACCTCTTGTTTACACTAAGCCTACTTGCATGATTTTGAACCAAGATAAAGTTTCATAAACCCTGACATAACTGAGTTAAACAAACCATACCACGGGCGGGGTTAGATCCCGCGATCAGTGGCTAGCGCGTCGGTCTGGAGTTTCATGACTCTCTCATCGCGGGTTCTAATCCCGCCCCTGGTATTGTTTGTTTGCAATCGTGTCATTACGATTTCGTGAGCCAACTGAGTTCATGTTAGGTAAAAGGACCCAAGTGCATCTTTGACATAGCTTGACAAAGCTCCTGAAGAGCAAAACGTTGCCACATATTAATGTCACATTAGTTGCATTTTGTTTACTTTACCTAACATATTGTCTGTAATTCTACCAACATTATTATAGCTTAGTTCATATTCCTCACCATTTTCAAGACCAGTCTTCAATATTGTCGATTTGCTCATCCCAGCCTTTTGTTGTCAAGTAATGAATTCATCGTTTTTCACACATGCCAGTGTTTGCACTTTCATACAGAAGAATCTGTTTACACAAGGTATACGACAACATAAATCTGCCCCGAACACTGAGCTGATATCTTGTTAACCGCAAATTTTGATATAAACTTCATCTCATATGAATACAGAAAGAATAAAAAGGCACAATACCGTGACTGGAACAATACACATATAACACGCACATACCAGGAAGCTGACTTGGACCATTGACTAGTAACATTGTGACTAGTCAATGGCCCAAATCGGACCGAAACGTTGTCATCATAAGGTTCTTTCTCCTATGTGTGGGTAATTTGTGTATTGAATGAATACACTATTTCCCAAGAAATTTTTTCAGCTCGGTTCGCTTCAGCAATGCTATACTTTTTATAGACACCTTTGTACTTCACAATACAGCATATTACGTACCTCTGTAAATGACACTGATCAACTGGGTCTGACATTGAAACTGACCTTTACTCTCAGCAGAATCTGTACGCATTTTCTTTCACTGGCCAGCATTTTCTTTAATTTGTAGGTCTTGTAACACTGTTCATATGATGAACAAAAGAGACATCTTCTATTAATCTGAGTCTGTTATTTATATTATCAGAGTAGCTTCCTGCATGAGCTTCCGGCCACTTTCATTACCTGAGCTTGTCTCTAAGGACGATCTCTGGCAGGTGATGCACTTATCACTGTCCAGTGATGCTTCATAATCTTCTGTTGACTCACGAAATCGTAATGGCATGATTGTAAACAAACCATGCCACGGGTGGGGTTAGAACCGGCGATCAGAGAGTCACAAATCTGCTGTTGGCTTCACACGCTCATCTACCATTTTCTTGGTAGAACAACGTACAAGGTAACTTCAAAAATAAAATAAAGTCACTAAACAGAAATTAGTCATAAGAATCAACCATTTTGGAAACAAGATAACTTATAATATTTATTACAAAGCCCATTGAATGTTTGATGCCCCATACTGCATATAAATTTGTCTATCTATAGTAAGGAATCTGGTCATAAAAAGGTTCAATGTGGATTGTGTATCAACTATGAAGCATCTCCAGCAGGGATGTAAAAAATTCTCTTGTCTTTATATTTTGTGAATTTTTTACCTATTTATCTTTGAAATAAATATTTAATTATATAGACGTTAATAAACAAATATTTTGAGTTGTTATACATGCTTAGAAGTTCTCTTATAAATAAGATATTCAGTATCAATTTCCCGTACTGCTAAATACTGGACCATGAAAAAAAAGGTCACTTTCTCACTGTCGAGTTAGTGAAGTTTACCCCAATCTTATTTATTATTCAAATGACACACTATGTAAAACTAAAGAGTAACTTACGGAATATTTCATGTACATAGAAATCCCTTCGGCCGTGGGAATATTATCTGAAACTCACTTCAGTGAAAAGGCTGGAGGTGTGTTACTATATATATTAATAGCAAGTTACCTGAAGTCCAGAATCATGCCGTATAATACGATTCTGTAATTATCGAATTTCATTGCAGTTAGAGAGAAGTTTACAGTTAGTTTACAGTACCTCACAGAGTCGAGGCAAGACACCCTCCTTCATGAAGACATAAAGGTTGATAGATATAATTTATAACAAAGAGACAGTAATAGAGGGTGACTTCATTCCCTTTACAGTAAACTGGAACAGAGTCTCAGGGGACCAGAGTTGCCAAGATCAGTGTCAGAAGGTTCATAACAAAGACTTTCACAGGTTGTCACATTGGTAACCTATGGGAATTAAGTAATGGATCTTGCTCTGAACACTCTGTCCTCATTGGATCCTGTTCATCAGGAGAGGAACTTGGCAGCCTGCACAACATTATCTTGTACGTTACATGAAGACGGATGAAAGGTTAAAATTCTTTACCCGGCTTGAGTACAAGTTTCGACAATAAACATAACTCTAGACAAAAAATAGAAATTATGATATTCTTGAAAAAATTCAAGGTTACCAGTCGAAGCTGCTTTTTTTTTTTTTACAAATAACACTGCAATATTTTGAGCTCATATACATATTTTTCTTAATATGTGTATACTTATTTTTCTGTTCCATTGACTAAATAAGTGATTACGAAAAATGTCGTTCCAAAAAATTTAGAGTCAACGGGCTCTTTGCAAGATTTTCCATAGTACTACACTGCATCAGATAAACTGTCGCATTTCAACGGGTGAAATGGTTTCATATTACTTCGAAATATGAAAAATTATCGTCTTTAAACATCCGGGAATTCTTTGCACAGAGAACGCTCCACCTCTCACTAATTTGTACGACCTCACTGGACATAAAGCAGAAAAGAGGCCGCCATCAGCACTCCTTTCTACCAGTATCTTATTTAGCAAGGTCACTGAATGAGAGTATTTTCACTGCTTCCATCATCTGGTGGGCTGGATCACAGGGTGTCGTAAATGAGAAAAAATATGAGAATGTGAGCACCTTGTTGGAGTTTCTTAACAATAGCTTGAGATTCTTCTCATCAATAGAGTACAGAAAGGAGCTGATCAAGATATGTTAACCTAAGTGTGTGTGTGTATACTCATCTATTTACTCACCTAATTGTGATTACAGGGGTCGGGTCATAGCTCCTGGCCCTTGGCATGCGTCCATGCTGTTTGGTGTGTAAGCTAGGATAACAGACGCAGTACACATCACAAAATACACCATAACATAAAAGCAATTAAACCCTCCTCATTGCCACTTCAACATAAAATAAGATGAGCAGAGGTCGCAAACACAGCACGAATATAGCCAGAATAAATCTGCATTGCTGGCTATGGTCCAACTATTGATCTCTAGCGTAAAGCGGAAGGCGACCTCAGACAAGAGAGTAGAGACATCTCTTAAACTTGTCTCTGACAGCAATTTTTCTTTGGCGGAATAAAACGAGAGCTTTCTCTCAGATTTGCGAGTATGTAAAATTTAACAGCTCTAAGGTTATTATTTAGAAAAGTTATATGTAGGTAGAGTAACGCTGTGGGGAAAAAGGGACTTATGTACAGTTCAGGGCATTTAATAAACTCTCTGAACTGTACATAAGTGCCTCTTTCCTCATCTTGTCGGTATCATCATTTTTTTCTTCAGAGTAGCGCTGAAATGGCAAGCGAGAGCTCTCAGGTTCAAGTGTCGGCACTTACAGCTATAAGTCTATTGTGACGAAGGAAAAACACGATGAACAATATGCTTTTATGGGAAACGCATTACTCTGTTTAGAGCTTTTTCCAAGTCCTGACTCGCTAAACGTCTACTCAGCGAAGCATTTTCCCAACAAAAGTTCAAATTCATCCGTCAGTCTTCTCATTATTTTTGTCCGCAGCAAACCATTTCTATCCAACTTGCTTGCTGTTGTTGTGAATGTCTCCTGAACTCGAAGTAGCATGACAAGCTTACCAACACACGACGACTGTCTGCTCCTCTGCCCAGGGCAGAGGAGAGTGATGGGACTCTGGAGCCTTGACAACTGACCTACCAAACAGTGATGAAACTGGTCCAGGATGGAGTAAAACTTCAAGACTTTTATCTGCAGTTCGTGGGCTGGTTGCGAATTGTTGTCCTGGCCACTGGAATCTTCACTCCATCTACCTCCGATATATAGTTTTCAAAGCTGCTTGTGATTCGGATATGTGTTGTGGGTATGCATTATTTGGAAGAAATGGCGAAATATTACCTCAAAACCTTATTCAACAACTTGTTCCCTATCCTTCAGAAAGCATTAGAGTCAGACTTTAGAAGACAACTTAAGAAGCGGTAAAAAAAAAACATTTCAAGACACTAGAAATTTGCAAAAGAAGGTAAGGAAAGAAGATAAACTAAATGTAGAAAGATATCCTGGCTAAAAAGTTTTAAACAGAGTGTATATAAATCAAAATTTCATTTATAGTACATAAAAAATTTTAAATTAAAAACGCGAAAATCTCATGATATATAAGTCACTGACTGATGGGTTTATGAGGGTCGTCAAGAATACATGCACACCTTAAATTAAGGATTATTTAATTCCTACGTAAGGATTCATGTAAACGTCGAGTGTATAATATATATATATATATATATATATATATATATATATATATATATATATATATATATATATATATATATATATATATATATATATATATTTATTCTCCATGGGGAAATGGAGCAGAATTCTTCCTCCGTAAGCCATACGTGTTGTAAGAGGCGACTAAAATGCCGGGAGCAAGGGGCTAGTAACCCCTTCTCCCATATAAATTACTAAATTTAAAAGAGAAACTTTCGTTTTTCTTCTTGGGCCACCCTGCCTCGGTGGGATATGGCCAGTGTGTTGAAATGTATATATATATATATATATATATATATATATATATATATATATATATATATATATATGTCGTGCCGAATATGTAAAACTGGTCAATTAGCAAGAACTCATTTAAAATTAAGTCCTTTCTAAAATTTTCTCTTATACGTTTATAGATATATTTTTTTCATTAATGTTAATGTAAAAAAATTTAATTTTGCTCCAAAAGAATCTTAGAAAACTTACCTAACCTTATTATAACAAGAACAATTTATTTTAGCCTAACCCAACTAAATATGTTTTAGATTTGTTTACAGTAATTTAATACTAAAGAAACACAGTGAAATATATTTTTTTCGATAGGTTCAGAATGATTTTGGCGAAATTATTGCATACACAAATTTTCGCTTGTCCTATATGGCAAGATGAGCGTTGCTATTTAAGCCAAGATCGCAAGTTCTGCCTATTCGGCACGACATATATATATATATATATATATTGTCTTGCTGAATAAGGAAAACTTGGGTTTCTCGCTTAAATAGCAACGCTCTTCTTGCCGAATAATGCAAGCGAAAATTTGTGTATGCAATAATTTCACAAAAATCATTCTGAACCTAACAAAAAATTGAATTTCATTGTGTTTGTTTATTATTAAATTACTGTAAACTTATCTAAAATATATTTAGCTGGATTAGGCTAAATTAAATTCTGCTTCTTATAATAAGGTTAGGTAAGTTTTCCAAGGTTGTTTTGGTACAAAATTATTAATTTTTACATTAACACAAATGACAAAAAAATATATCTTCAGCGTATAAGAGAAAATTTTAGAAAGCACTTAATTTTAAACGGGTTCTTACTAGCTGACCAGTTTTACCTATTCGCTAGTTATTCCTATTTGGCATTACATTATGCCCATATTGGAGTATGCAGCACCAGTTGGGAACCCACACCTGGTCAAGCACGTCAAGAAATTAGAGAAAGTGCAAAGTTTTGCAACAAGACTAGTCCCAGAGCTAAGGGAAATTGCCCTATGAAGAAAGGTTAAGGGAAATCAGCCTGACGACACTGGAGGACAGGAGGGTCGAGAAAATTGACAAAGTGGACAAAGACAGGATGTTCCAGAGATGGGACACAGAAACAAGAGGTCACAATTGGAAGTTGAAGACTCCTATGAGTCAAAGGGATGTTAGGAAGTATTTCGTCAGTCATAGAGTTGTCAGGCAGTGGAATAGCCTAGAAAGTGACGTAGTGGAGGCGGGAACCATACATAGTTCTAAGACGAGGTTTGATAAAACTCACGAAGCAGGGAGAGAGGACCTAGTAACAAACATTGAAGAGGTGCGGCCATGAGCTATGATTAGACCCATGCAACCGCAAATAGGTTAGTACAAATAGGTTAGTACACACACACACACACACACACACACACACTTCTCTCTGCATATACCCTTGCGACATCACTGAACATTTGATTATATTTTGTTATTTCGCAAATAATATAAATTTCGCAAATCAGATTAGATATGAAAGAGATACGACTCTAAATTTTGCGTTTAAATAAAATCCTTTCATAATTTTTAACGACCACATAATTTATTTTGCATATTAGATTTTGGTAAACACACTAATTACTAATTATCCTAATTAAAAAGGGTCTTTGAAGAATCGTGGTACAATAAATCTGACGCAGACTCAAAGACATAAAACAGTTGTATGCAATATACACAGACCTTGAAGGGTCACCCAGAGTACACATCTTTAAAGCAGGTATATCTAGAGTACACAGCTTTAAAACAATTATATCCAGTGTATACATCTTTAATACAAGTATATCCAGATTACACGTCTTTAATGCAAGTATGACGATTGGTGAATTGACGTCTGATATGGTATTTAGAGACTCTCAATAGTCTTTCTCTTCTCTAATATGGCTTTCGCAAGGGTCGCTCTACTTTGGACCCCTTGCTCAACTAGATACATATGTACGAAATGCCTTTGCTAGTAAACACTCCGTCCTAGTAGTCTCGAGAAGGTATATGACACCATTTGTATTTATAACATCTTAGCCCAGGCCCACTCCCTAGACCTCCGCGGAAATCTACCAACCTTCCTTGCTGCTTTCTTATCTGAAAGATTTTCGTGTCCATGTTGGCGCCTCGCATTCCTCGGACTTTGTTCAGGCAGAAGGAGTCGGCCTACCTTCCGTTTTTCATAAATAACAAAAAAAGGCACAATACCGTGACTGGAACGATACACAGATAACCCGCACATAAAAGAGAGAAGCTTACGACGACGTTTCGGTCCGACTTGGACCATTTACAAAGTCACACTAACCAGAAGTGGAGCAGGACGGCTATATATATGCAGGAAGAGGTGGTGGTAGTAGTAGTACAAGAATGGCATATAATACCGACAAGATGAAATTAAGACACATGCGCAACACCCGGGCATCTTCCATCGCATGTTTGGTCGTCACTTTATGTGGATGATTTCGCTACAGCTTACGCATGCGCTGACTGTCGTCTGATAGCGGCCTCCCATCAGGATGCAATTGAGCGAGTTTCCCACTGGGCCACTTCCCATGGATTTAAATTTTCTAGTGCGAAAACCCATTTCATTACCTTCACTAGACATCCTTTTGTCCCAGATGTTTCATTGTATTTACACGGCTCACGTATCCCAGAATGTGACACGGTCAAGTTTCTTAGCCTTCTGTTCGATCGCCGGTTGACATGGAAATTTCACATTTCCTCTCTGATGTCAGCTTGCCATGGTTGGTTGAATCTCCTTAAAATTCTTGCGCATCGTTTATGGGAAGCAGATTGCCGGACTCTCCTCCGTTTGCATTTCACCCTAGTCTTGTCCAAGCTGGATTATGGCGACCAAGTCTATTCTGCGGCTTACCCTATAAATCTTCCTAAGTTAGATCCCCTTCCTCATCAGGGTCCACGTTTATGCCTTGGTGCCTTTCGTTCATTCCCTATTGAAAGCCTCTATGCTTAGGCGAATGTTCCTTCCTTAGCCGATCGTCGTGATGCTCATTCCCTTCGTTACTTTGTCCTCTCTCATGACCTTCGTGTTCCTTCTACGTATAGGTTGGAAGCCCGTTATTTGTTCCACGCCCCTGCTTACTCCAACCGTTTTCTCTTCGTCTTCACTCCGGTCTTCTCTCCAGTTGTCTCCCTTGTACGTTCATTAAGCGTCTGCCTTTTCCCTTACCCCTTGGGAGGTTCCGACGGTTAGTGTCTGTTCTCTCCTACTGCCGTGTGCCAAAGCTCTCCTGCCTACGGCTGCTTTTCGCTCTCTTTTTCTAGATCACTTCCGGTCACATGCTCATGCAGTCGCTGTTTATAAAGATGGCTCTACATCTTCTGACGGTGTTGGGTTCGCGGCGGTGTTTCCTGACGATGTTTTCAGAGGTCATTTGTTAGACTCATCTAGTATTTTTACTGCCGAGCTGTATGCCATCCTCATAGCTCTTTTTCGTATTACATATATGTCTCCTTCGACGTTAGTGACCATTGCAGACTCCCTCAGTGCTTTACAAACCATTAAACAATTTGATTCCCTTCATCCATTAGTCCTTCGTATTCAACTATACAGTGCAAAGTTGCTGTTTTAAACCAAAAACATGGTCAAAGTTTTTTTTTCTCATTATGCACTGTGTGCTGCAGGATTTTTTTTATACTGTGCACACTGACCACATACTCATAGTTGTGCCGTGTGGCTAGCAAAGACAAAGACGTCGTTTTCTGTTGGGTCCCTGGACACGTTGATGTACAGGGCAATGAACAGGCGGATGCTGCTGCGCGGTCAGCGGTATGTGATCTTCCGGTTTCCTATATAGGTATTCCGTTCAGGGATTATTTTACAATCATCTCGGCCCGTCTTCGTGGCCGTTAGCAACAACGGTGGTCGGACATGCGCCATAACAAATCGCACTCTATTAACCCACTTTTAGGTTTGTGACCATCTTCTTACCACCGCTGCCGTACTCGGGAGACTGTGCTCTCCCGTCTCCGCATCGGCCATACTCGCCTTACCCATGGGTAGCTCATGGAATGACACCCTATTCCTCTCTGTGAAGTTTATCGGGTCCCTATTTCGGATCTTCACTTTCTTGTGGACTGTCGGTTTACCAGCGAGCTCGCAGGATTTACCTCCACCGACGCCGCCGCCCTACCACTCTTACCTTATCTTTCGTTCTTGCAGACGGACCTGCCTTTGACTTACGATCACTTTCTGACTTTTTGTCAGCAAATGCTTTACTATACGAACTTAGACACACAACCCCTAGCGTTCCTTACAGCTCTTTCCTCCCCTCACCTCTGATCCCCTCTTCACCTAGCTGTTTATAGCCCTGGCACTATTTTCTGCCCCGCAGCGCTGCATGACCCTTGTCGGTTTAGTGCTTTATTTGATTATAATAAAAAATCAAGTATATCCAAATTACACATCTTTAATACAAGTATATCCAGATTACACATCTTTAATACAAGTATATCCAGATTACACATCTTTAATACAAGTATATCCAGATTACACAGCCACGTTAAACTCTTTCTCAGTTTAAATCATCTGTTTCTGGCGTTTTGCTCAACGTCAATATATTAAAGTTCCCAGCTTTTCAACAGATCGTGTTATCACTAAGTTAGGTTAACTTAAGTCAGGCTCGGGAAAGATTAGGTAAGATTAGGCAAAATTACACAAGCCTATAAAAATAATACATTTATTAAGAAAAAAAAAAAACTAGAGAAAGCAGGCCACGATACGCTTGGCAACGAGGCGTCCAGGGAAAAATAGGAAACGCTCAGATTTGAACGCTTGTCACTCTTGTGCAAGAAAGGTATAAAATACCGACAGTATGAAAGTTAAGACACGTGTGCAACATCTGGATATCTTTATTGTAGACGTTTCGCCATCCAGTGGCTTTATCAATACAGATTCTGTACAGAATCTGTATTATAATTTCTGTATTGGAATTTCACTAATCTTTCACACTGGTTGTTTTGCATATATATATATATATATATATATATATATATATATATATATATATATATATATATATATATATATATATAACAACACGTCGGCCGTTTTCCACCAAGGCAGAGTGACCCGAAAAGAAAGAAAAAACTTTCATCATTTAACACTTTCACCATCACTCATACATAATCACTGTCTTAGCAGAGGCGCTCAGATACAATAGTTTAGATGCCCATCCAAACTGCCAGCATCCTAAACCACTCCTTTAAAGTACAAGCATTGTACTTCCCGTTTCCAGGACTCAAGTCTGGCTAACCGGTTTCCCTGAATCGCTTCACAAAATATTGCCCTGACCACACTCCAACAGCTCGTCAGGTCCCAAACACAATTCGTCTACATTCACTGTTATGATATATCTTATACCCATCCTCATGAAAACCAACTCACCCAAACTTTCTCACAGGCTTCTATATACGAAGGAACAGGTTTTCGGTGATACGTCGCTCCAAAATTTAAAATTTGCGGTTCTTTTCCTTAGGCAAGGTGCATTTTGAAGTGTGCTTTTTATACTGATTTCGAAAACATACATAGTGCCGCAAAATTTTTAATTTCATTGGGAAATAAGGTGCCCATGAGGTACGTTTTTTTCCCTTTAACTTCGGTGTGTAGCGCACACAAATCCTGATAAGGCCGGTGCGTGGGTAAGAGACCCTCACACCCACCTCCTGACAAGGCGAGTGTGAGGGAGTGAACAATAATAAAATAGGAGCAAGCAGTAATAAAAGAGCAAACAATAATAAAAGAAACAATGAAATGGAGAAAATGGTAATTAATAAGCATTAAAAATACGGAGGAGATAAAAAAGAACAAAAAGTAATAAAAAATGGAGCAAAAGGTAATAAGTAGCAAACAATAATAAAATAAGGAACAAAAAGTAATATAATAAGGAGCAAACAGTAAAAAATAAACAGCAATAAGTAGAAAGAGAAAATATGGATCAAAGGCTTTAGTCTAAGACCAGCCTAAGGAATCTGAGGGAGGGAGAAAAGGCGGGAATGAGGACGGTATTAAAGACGAAGGGAGGGAAATGGGGGGGAGAGAGAGATAGGGAATAAAGTAGAGAGGAAGGTAAATATAGAATTAAGCAGAGGGAGGGCTGCAGAAAGGGGGGGAGAGAGATAAGCAGGGAAGAGGAGGGAAAACGGGAAGAGAAGTAAGAGTTAAACCAAATGGAAGACAGGGACGAGAGGTGGGAGAAAGGGGAGGGGTGAGAGAGAAAGAAGGAAAGTAGGAAGGAAGCAGTGATGGAGAAAGGCCAAGTTGCAAGTCATGGTTTACTAGGGAAGCAATCCGTTGGTGTGGTGGAACGAAAAAAAAACCAGGACCACTAGGACCTCTAGGACCACCAGAGTTTTCAAGAACACCAGGACCACTAGCACCACAATTAAGAACACCAGTGCTTCCAGTGCACCCAAGACCATCAGGACCACCAGCACCAGTAAGAAAACTAGCACCACCAGGACCACCACCAGGACCACCAACAGGACCACTACCAAGACCACTACCAGGACCACCAGGCTCAGGGCTCTAATAGAGAGACCTTGACATACAATCCCTGGGAGAGTGGATTTGTGTGTTTGATGGAGGGTTGAGAATTATTCAAAAGTTCGTAGAACGAAGAGAATCCACGGAGAGAGAGGGAGAGAAAGAGAGAGAGGGAGGGAGGGAGGGCGGTCGGAAGTAAGGGGTGGAGGCTGTGCACATAAGGAAGGGCAGCAGCTTAATGATCACATCAGGCAAGAATGACCACGGGAAAGGGTGTACAGGATTTGTATACTACCCGGCTTACTGGACCAAGAGAGAGCTAGGTAACTTGTCCACCGTTTTACAAGTATCCTGTGTACACAGCTGCACTCACCTAGGTGTGTTTGCAAGAGTCCAGCTTCAGCTGCTGGGCTCCTCTTCTGAATTATTAATCGATTGTTGTGATTCATCCTAATTTCCATGTTATTATTAATTTTTAAATTATGTATGGAATTTACATCCACATATTCTGCCACTGTCCTCGTGTAATGTAAGAAATATTTTATATTTAGCTAAATTGTTTACTTGTCAATTCCTCTGAATATCTTGTGAGTTCTTTTTCTTAACGTAAACATTATTTCTTTGAATTATTCCTTTCAGACTGTCCTTAATGAGTCAGATCATTTATCACAGAAATTGGCCTGGTAGTAAATTTTACGACCTTCAAAAGCTTTCCTAAATGTATTAAGAGACGGTATTCCAAGATGGTGATATTTTCCAGCTTTGGTTCCACATTGTTTCGTACATTATCCTGAATGATTCATCAGTTGCTAGCCTTGCTGATAGTTTCAATCTGTGATTTTGATTAAATCTAGTTATTTCGTTTAGCTCGGTGATCTTGTCTGTAACCAGTGTATTGAATAACTCTCTGAGGTTCCTGAGAACCATTCTTTGGTGAGCTAGGCGAGCATAATTTTTAATTTTTAATAATTCATGTTAAGCGCTAAACCCATGTGGGTCATTCAGCGCATGACGTGGTGGAGGCTTGATCCTCCGTCTGCTGAGCGCGATACAGACGTGCTTTCTATTTGTATTCCCTAAGTAACCATAGACCTCGACGTATTTATTTTGATGTGCGTCCCAAACAGTACGTTCAGTACTAGGCTTACTCAAGGTCGCTTCCATGATAATTTTGCATTTGGAGAGGGTTGAATTCTTGTAAATATTTTTCTGACTGTCGTACTTGCTTTTCTAGTTTCTGAATCAGTTTACCCATTCCTCAAGTTTTTTTTTTCTGTTACCCTTTCGTAGAGCAGCTATACACTTGTAAAAAAATGTTAATCCTGGTTAACCTTTATGAGTCTACTGTTCTTCTAGCATCCCATGTGTGTGTGTGTGTGTGTGTGTGTGTGTGTGTGTGTGTGTGTGTGTGTGTGTGTGTGTGTGTGTGTGTGTGTGTGTGTGTGTGTGTACCCATATGCACTCACCTATATGTGGCTACAAGGATCGAGTCTTCTGGCTCTACCTCTCAAGTATCGTTTTTCAGATTAACTACCTCCTAGGTTCATATGCTCCGCCTACCTTTTTTCATCTCTAAGGCACTCTATCTCTGTCTACCTTATTCTTTGAGTATTTTGTATATTATCATCTCTGTCCTGGTTCTTCTGTCCTTTAATGTTATATTCAGTTCTTTTAGCCTCTCCTCTTAGCTCATACCCCTAAGCTCTGGGACTAACCTAATTGCATGCCTTTGCACTTCCTCTAGTTTCTTAACATACATTGTCAGGCTCATGTTGAGCCAGGCATTAGAACTATGAATGACCTTTTGTTGAGATTCCTAAAGGCTCTTCTCATATTTACCAAGTGATCATTACCCGCAGAGGTCATTTGTTTAGTGTGTGCCTCCGGTGATATGCGTAACACTATGCTCACCCTTAAGACTTTCTCTTTGAGTGACGGCTGCAGCCTCTGTCCCCCGAAGCTATTCTCCATGTCCGGTCTTCTTGCACTTCCCCAATCTTCATAACCTTGTATTTCTCATCATTCTGACATCTTATCTCGGACAAACAATCTTTGTTTCCTCCCTTAAAGTATCCTATGATCCACAGCAATGCATATCCCTCTTACTCTTACCTGTGCATCAAGTTTTCGTCCCAGTCTGTTGTGGGGTAAAATATCAAAAGCTTTCTTGTAGTCCAAGAATATGTAATCCACATAACAATCTTTCTCCTGTCTCATTTCTGTCACTTTATAGTGAAACTCCAGCAGGCTTGTAAGGCAATATTTGTCATCTTTGAACCTGTGCTGGTTATTGTATATGAAAAAAATTCTCCAGTTGCTTTACCACTGTCTAATGACAATCTCCATTATTCTGCATGATATCTGTATTAGTGATAGTGGTCAGTACTTCGACGTTTTCTGTTTGTCTTCTTTTTCATATATAGGGAATATATTTGCTGATTTCCGGATCTCTAACAGCTGATCGATATTCATCGATTTGCTCTATATCTTAGTGTGGTTTAGTCAGTGCTTCTGCTCCCTCTGTTAGAATTCATGTTTACACGTTGTCAGATCCCGTTACCTTCAACGTAGCCATTTAATTTTTTTTTTGCTCCTCTTCTCATGTGTGTGTGTGTATTTTCTCTTTAATAGCATATAAAATATGCTTCAGATTGTCAAGAATCAGGAGAAACTAAGAAGCTGATGCACCGTCAACATCTGACAGGACATTTAAGAATAATTTACAAGTTCATCATTGATTGTGAAGTCGATTTTTCAACATGATATAACCCAGTCAAACTGATGTACTTGATTAGCTGCTCATCACCTCCCGCCCTCACCCACCCGAGGACTACACACGCCCACGCAGCCTAGCGCATTCCACGGAAGGGACACGGAGACACGCCGGTCCGAGCTCGGTTCGGGAGGCAGCCGCAGCAGCAGCAGCAGCAGCAGCAGCAGCAGCAGAAGCTGTTGTGACACACATCTGACTGGCTGACTGACTAACTGACTGACTGAAGACTGCCTGATGTTCCTTCGCCTCGCCCAGTCCTGCGCCCGAGCCCAGGCCCGCTTCCTGCACAGGCCCGACTGGCCAGGAAGCGGGCCTGGGCTCGGGCGCAGGACTGGGCGAGGCGAAGGAACATCAGGCAGTCTTCAGTCAGTCAGTTAGTCAGTCAGCCAGTCAGATGTGTGTCACAACAGCTTCTGCTGCTCCTGCTGCTGCTGCTGCTGCGGCTGCCTCTCGAACCGAGCTCGGACCGGCGTGTCTCCGTGTCCCTTCCGTGGAATGCGCTAGGCTGCGTGGGCGTGTGTAGTCCTCGGGTGGGTGAAGGCGGGAGGTGATGGGCAATGGCAACGGCGACATAAAGCCGCCAGCAGCCAGCAGCAACTTGATTAGCTACACGCTCGAGCTGTTAAAGTTTTCAAGAAAGTCGATGATAATTTCTTATCATAAACGTTAATTTATTTGTCAGTGGTAGAAACGACATTACTTAATTTTCTCGTTGTTTGTAGAGGACTTAGATATCCAGAGATGACAGCAGTGATGAACCGCTTATTGCAAATTCCTCACCGCTTTATGGTGAGTTTAACTGTCCATGTTACTGTCGTAACAATATGTAAACTCTCCCCTTAACGTCGCCAGGACTTTGTTGTGGCCACATCTGCCACCATCTTAAGAGGCTCCACAAATAATGCAACTCCATTTCCTCTGAGGGTTTTATGCGTCATTCACTTCACGCGCACACAAACTTGCGACCTTCTCTACCATACCGTCCTCTAATCTGTATACCTGTGTTTTTTTATTCATCACACGAGGGTTGGGGAGCAGTTCCAAGGCTTCCTGGTCTCGTTCAGCTTGGTCTCTACGAGTTATGAGAGTGTAGCCACCTCTCCTCTACTGACACTCATGCAGCACTCCGAGTATGGAGGAGAAACAGCACAGTTGCAGACACGTGCTGCATTCAGACGTTTCACCTGTCGAATACGTTCTTACATTATAAGTAATTAAGTTCATTTAGGAACAGGTACAAATAAGTACAATTATCATACATAGTGTAAATTACCTAGGCTATTTACTCAAGCCTGTTCCAGATGTGTAACGTCTCAATTGTAGATGAATGGTTCAGAGAACCGACATGTTGTTGAATTAGACACATGAGCAACTCTTGGGTATCTTTATCGAGGAAACGTTTCGCCACACAGTGGCTTCATCAGTCCATACAAAGGAGAAACTGATGATGACTGATGACTGATGAAGCCACTGTGTGGCGAAACGTTTCCTCGATAAAGATACCCAAGAGTTGTTCATGTGTCTAATTCAACAACGTCTCAATAAAGTCCTCTCTGCCCTGTGTTCATTGATTTGTTTTAGATCTTAGCTAGTGGTTCGGACAGTGCTTCTTCTCCCTGTCGCAGTCCATGGTGACACCTTGTCAGGTCCCACTTTGATGTATCCAGCTCCTTCAAAAGATTTTCTTTTCTTTCTCATGTTGTGTGTATAGTGTCCAGTACCTGTTGGTGTACCCTTTTTCCTGGTCTTTCTAGCATTGCTCCAGATTTTCCTGAGACTTTCTGAATCGTCTGTTCAGCACTTCACGGACTTCCTTGTCAATTTCTTTAAGCTCTTCTCTTTCCTTCCTTCTTGCGTTGAATTACCGGGCCTTTTACTGTTGTCATTCTTCTGAAACTGCTGTGAAGTAGTTCAGGTTCAGACTTGACCTTAGCTGTTATGTCTTTCAAACTCTCCCCTAAGCTTTGCATGTTCAATTCTTGCTAATCTGCTCACTTTTCTATTTTAATCCATCCTTTCCTTCCTACAGTTTTTCCATGCTCTTATGCTTCTGTTTCCATCCTCTCCGCATCTTTGGTTAAACCAAGGACACGTTGTTATTTGATATTTCCCGTGCACATTTTAGGAATAAAGTTTGTGTTGCCTCTCTGCGCTTTCCAGCTACATTCTTCATCTCATCCACTGATTCTCCTTCCAGTTACCTTTCCCACTGCACCGCATTCAGGAATTCCCTTATCACTGCAAAGTTTCCTCTTCTAAAGTCTGACTCTAGCCATCCACTTGTCAGTCTCCCCTCTCCATTTATTTCCACAAGGTACTCGAAGTGTAGCACTGCATGGTATGTAGCACCTAGGAAAGCTCTCGTATTCTATTTCTCTTGTGTTTGACACACTTGTGGTAAAAATTAGGTTCAGTCTCGCTGGCTTATCTCCTCCTGTCTCTCTTGTGGGATACTGAAGTCTAATAGCTTAAGTCTACGGACTATGATTAGTTAACAACACTAATGTTCACTATGGTGAGTGAACATTAGTGTTCACTACGGTAAGTGAACATTAGTGTTCACTACGTGAGTGAACATTAGTGTTCACTATGGTGAGTGAACATTAGTGTTCACTATGGTGAGTGAACATTAGTGTTCACTATGGTAAGTGAACATTAGTGTTCACTATGGTGAGTGAACATTAATGTTCACTATGGTGAGTGAACATCAGTGTTCACTATGGTGAGTGAACATTAGTGTTCACTATGGTGAGTGAGCACTGACTAGAACGTTAATGTTCACCATTTTGAGTGAACAGAGAACACTCATCAAGAATCGGTGGGTGATCCAAGGAAGGATCGTTGGGTGATCCAAGGAAGGATCTGTGGGCGATCGATGAAAGGATCACTGCGCAGTTTGGATATATTGTTCCAGTTTATATTAAGAGTATTAAAAAAAGTCAGCAACTATTATTATCTTCCTTTTTATTACTGCTTTAATTACCTCGTACAAAAGGACTTTTGTTTTTCAGACATTTTTCGGTAGGATGAAATACTACTCTATACATTTTTTCTCCTCATTTTCATTGACATGAATTTCCACGTAAACTAAGTTATTTGCTACTTCGTCGAAATTTTCAATTTCATTCCATAAAATTCACTCTTAATATAAAGAGTTAATCCACAATCTTTTTTAACTAGTGAGAGCTTTATTGAGGCTATTGTATCCGGACTACACTATTTCTGCAGTCAAATAATATCTGGACGCTCTGATGATGCGTATGTGAATAAATCGTGTTTTTAATATTCTATGAACATTCGTGTAGAAGGATTTTATTTCTCCCTGCGAGACTGGGCTACTTGCTGGTTTGTTGACATTAAAGTTCCGGTCACACTGGTTACCTGAGAAAACAGGGGAGAGAGAGGTAGCGCAAGAACAACCTTGTTCACAATAAGAAGAGCAGAGCAGAAATCAGCAACTACAGACCAGTGTTACCCTGTCAGTCACTGGCAAGATCCTGAGACAATCACTACTACTTTGTGGCACCAGTCACTGGATGAAGCCAAAGTCTGTCGTGTGGTGGCACTGGACATTGCTGGTGCTTTCGACCGAGTATGGCACGAAGGCCTCTTGGCAGGCTCTACACTATGTGTCCTCAGTGATTACCTTCATGGTACATCTCTAAGGGTAGTTCTCAAAGGAAACGAATCGACAAGACATCCTATTGAGGTAAGTGTTCCACAGGGAAGTGTGCTGGGATCATTGTTATAGAATGTCTACTTCAATGATCCTCATCATATCCCAGAATCCCATGCATACGCAGACGACTGTGCTCTGACATTTAATAATCCAAGAGAAGAAACGCCAGCTGCTCTAAGCTACATCAATCACCAGAGAAGAGCTATATCAGCCTGGGGAAACCGATGGCAGGTAACATTTGCACATGAGAAAACACAAATGATGATGGTCTCTAGGCACCATGACGGTAATGCCGTAGCAGTAGTAAGAATGAATGGGAGAGTGTTGGTATCTGGGTAAGAAGCTGATATACTTTGGGTGAAATTTGACTCCAAACTGACCATGAAGAGCCACGTTGTAAATCTTGCAAACAAGACAGCCAGGAAGCTTACAGCACTTCGACGTATCTCGCATTTGCTCGACAGTAGGGGTTGCAAGATTCTGTATGAGGCACAAGTGCGCTCACACCTTGAGTATGCTCCACTTTCTTGGTTTGCCTGCCCTTCATCTCATCTGCAACTGCTTAACAGAGTAGAGAACAGAGCAAGACGCCTCATTTCTCGCCTGGACCCATCCTGTATAGATCTGTCATTTCAGCAGAGCCTTCAACACAGGAGGGATGTGGGTGGCCTTACTATTATGTACATGGCTAACATTGTCAAAGTACCACACTTGGCTCCACTCCGAGGACAGCGAGAAGCGAACTTCTACACCACAAGACGGGCAGAAAGCAACAACTTCATTCTGGCTGTACCCTTCTCCAGAACATCACTTCATCTGAGATCATTTACTCCCAGGATGACTCGAGTCTGGAACACGTTCATACAGCATTATGATCTCAACGAGATAGTTGATCAAATGAAAATGCTGGTCCACAGATGGCTCCAACTTCATTCTGTTCCCTATTTGTATGTTTCATAACAATGAAAATGCTTTCAAATGAATTGATGTAGGTAACAGGTCTTAGCTTGTCAATAAAGTTAGGAATCCTTAACCTGTCAATTACTTGTCAATAAAATTAGGGATCCTTAACCTTGTCAATCCCCGTGTAAAAAAAAAAAACTATCATCACTTTGTCCCTTTGGAAACCGAAACAAAGAAGACAGGGCCAGGAACTGTGCTCGACCCCACCAACCTTAGCTAAGTGAGTACATGCTGATGATTGTTTGGCCTGACTCTTATCCACGGTAGAGAGACCTACCCTAACCTTGTTACCTACGTATCTTGCAGCCCACGCTTCTTACTGATACCTCAGCTGGTACAGCAATGTAATGACCAGAGTAATGAAGTCAAGACAGGTGCAGAGGAAGCATTAATTATAAACCTTGGTAATAGATACCGACAAATTAGTTTAGATAGACACGAGCGAACGCTAGGACATGTTTATTATAACGTCTCGGTCCTGTGACCTTGAAGTAACCCACGTCCCAGGACCGAAACGTTTTCTAATAAATATGTCCTAGTGTTCACTCAGTATTTTTCTAAACCAAACATTAATTGCGACAATATTTCGCTCTACACAATGAAACGTTGTTAGGATAAACTAGGTTTCCTTTTAGTCTGTCATTTCTCGTCCTAAGATCCTGCCGTCAAGGTTATGTCAGTTTATGACATCTAGAATATGGAGGAGATTAGCGGCAATTAGCATTCGTAGCTCACGAAATCGTAATGACACAATTGTAAACAAACCACGGTATGACCTGGAGTTTTAAGACTCACTTGCCGCGAGTTAAATCCCCGCCAGTACCGTGGTTAGCGTTCGTAGATTTTCTTTTTCGTGGGGAAGCACGCAGCCCATGAGGGGTCGTAAAGCGCCTGAGGAATGGAAGGTCATTAGGATTGATCCGAGGAAGAGGATCAAAGCACCTCCAAGGAAGGAACGGAAACTCAAATTTCAAATTTTTATTCCTTCAATCCACTACTAGCCTCCTCCCTCGCTCCACTACTAGCCTCCTCCCTCGCACCACTACTAGCCTCCTCCCTCGCTCCACTACTAGCCTCCTCCCTCGCTCCACTACTAGCCTCCTCCCTCGCACCACTACTAGCCTCCTCCCTCGCTCCACTACTAGCCTCCTCCCTCGCACCACTACTAGCCTCCTCCCTCGCTCCACTACTAGCCTCCTCCCTCGCTCCACTACTAGCCTCCTCCCTCGCTCCACTACTAGCCTCCTCCCTCGCACCACTACTAGCCTCCTCCCTCGCTCCACTACTAGCCTCCTCCCTCGCTCCACTACTAGCCTCCTCCCTCGCACCACTACTAGCCTCCTCCCTCGCTCCACTACTAGCCTCCTCCCTCGCTCCACTACTAGCCTCCTCCCTCGCTCCACTACTAGCCTCCTCCCTCGCTCCACTACTAGCCTCCTCCCTCGCTCCACTACTAGCCTCCTCCCTCGCTCCACTACTAGCCTCCTCCCTCGCTCCACTACTAGCCTCCTCCCTCGCACCACTACTAGCCTCCTCCCTCGCTCCACTACTAGCCTCCTCCCTCGCTCCACTACTAGCCTCCTCCCTCGCTCCACTACTAGCCTCCTCCCTCGCTCCACTACTAGCCTCCTCCCTCGCTCCACTACTAGCCTCCTCCCTCGCTCCACTACTAGCCTCCTCCCTCGCTCCACTACTAGCCTCCTCCCTCGCTCCACTACTAGCCTCCTCCCTCGCTCCACTACTAGCCTCCTCCCTCGCTCCACTACTAGCCTCCTCCCTCGCACCACTACTAGCCTCCTCCCTCGCTCCACTACTAGCCTCCTCCCTCGCTCCACTACTAGCCTCCTCCCTCGCTCCACTACTAGCCTCCTCCCTCGCTCCACTACTAGCCTCCTCCCTCGCTCCACTACTAGCCTCCTCCCTCGCTCCACTACTAGCCTCCTCCCTCGCTCCACTACTAGCCTCCTCCCTCGCTCCACTACTAGCCTCCTCCCTCGCTCCACTACTAGCCTCGTCCCTCGCTCCACTGCAAGCCTCGTCCTTCGCACCATTACTAGCCTTACCCCTCGCACCACTACTAGCCTCGCCCCTCGGACCACTACTAGCCTCGTCCCTCGCTCCACTACTAGCCTCGCCCCTCGCACCACTACTAGCCTTACCTCTCGCACCACTACTAGCCTCTCCCCTCGGACCACTACAAGCCTCGCCCCTCGCTCCACTAATAGCCTCGCCCCTCGCACCACTACTAGCCTCTCCCCTCGGACCACTACAAGCCTCGCCCCTCGCTCCACTAATAGCCTCGCCCCTCGCACCACTACTAGCCTCGCCCCTGGCACCACTACTAGCCTCGTCCCTCGCTCCACCACTAGTCTTCTTCCTATCCTCCTCTCTCTCCCAATCAACGACGCCTATCCTTCCTTACCACAGTCCTGTCTCCACCACTAACCTCTATTCACCCGCCTCTACAGTCCTCCATAACGACCCTCCACCACTGATCTCTACCGCAATCTTCCCTCCAACAATAACCACAACCTTCCCTCCACCACAACCCCATCCTACACTACAAAACAATAATATCACTACGCAATTTATTTCTCAGTAATTAAATTCTGCTCAGAGGAATATCGTTCCAACTTATATTATCATTATTAATATTTAGTTTACAATGCGACGTACCAATATTCCCTGGCTGCCATTTGTTACGCTTATGAGATTTTCTCTCGTTTTTCGGTTCGTTTCAGAATGTTCTCGTAACTGATAGAAAGTTTGTAAGTAATTTTGATTACGTAATCCCGGGGAAAAGCAGAAGTTGGAATTGCAATATTCATGTTGCAGACTGGGATTATGTTTTGGGAACCAAGTCAATTTGTCTGTTATTTCGTGAGCAATAATTAAGAAGGAAAAGTCACGATACATTGCCCGGAATTATTCAGCCAAAACTTCGCACGTAGGATCAGTGGTTCTGGTCGGATCGAAACGTTGTCATGAGGTGCGGGTGTTTGGCGAAGTGGAAAATAGTGTCCCGTGGCTTGGTTGGTAGCGCACTCAGCTCACACTGAGTGTGGTTCGATTCCTGGTAGGGGTGGAAACACTGGGCGTGTTTCCTTACATCTGTCATTGCTGCTCGCCTAGCAGCAAGTAGGTACCTGGGTGTTAGCTGACTGGTGTGAGTGGCATCCTGTGGGGTGGAGCATACCTCAGATAGCGCTGGGCTTTGAAATAAGCTGAGGTAGGATAACAGTTCTTGGCGAATCTGCACACAGAAATCACTCCCTACGAAAGTAAATGACTGGGCAGGCGATGCAAAATACCCCCAATTAAAAGTAGGGGCGCCATTGGTACACTAATAGAAAACACCATAAGTGTACGGGGCCCAAGACTATTCAACAGCTTCCCATCAAACATTAGGGGAATTACCAATAAACCCCTGGCTGCCTTCAAGAGAGAGCTGGACAGATACCTAAAGTCAGTGCCGGATCAGCCGGGTATCGTAAGGGTTCTTGAATGGAGATATCACAGGTTGAAAGTAGACACACTTGTAGGATGGTAGATATATTGTCAGACTGAGATGGGAGATGGAGCCACAGTTACCTAGCCTGTTTACGCCTAGACGGTCTGCCGCTGAGTGAGAGCGGGACAAAGGGATCACTGCCCATGTGTATGCCCATGACGTCACTCCAAGCCAAAGGCCTACGAGGGATCTCGTGTCTAAAGCACATGGAGGATACTAATATGCTATGCTATATAATACAGGGAATACAGGGATCAGCAACTATGCTGACAGCTCGGTCATGTTACGTATGTCGTCCCGACATACACTACTATCTATAGGCTGAACAGGCAGGCGGATCTGGGCTGATTCTATACAATAACAAATTCATATATATCTTAGAACTAATGGATGGTATCATAATGGACATTACATAGAGGGTGTTAACATAATGCATTACAAACTATAAGAACAATTCATTATACAATATGGATGGAATTGATCGATCGATCTGTATTCATGCACTCTACGGATTCTGAGGAAGAATAAATATATACAAAGAAGTGTTTAACAGAAAGGCAGATTCGGTGCACACAAATCTAGACTGTTAATTCTCAGAATACGGAGGGAACGTGAACACGAAAATTTCTGACAAACTGATCAGCTAATAATAAACACACAGTTGACACTTTCATTCATCTCGGACATCTAATTATACAGACTATGTACATTTAAACCCAATTCTGCGAGGGTAAGGTTTACATATGCAGAATGGTTATCATCTCTGGGAGGATCGAATTCCTCTGCAATGGCCAACACATGCCTTGACTGAGAGAGATTTGAAGGAATATCTACAAAAGATACTTGCGGGTTTCTCATTACTTGTCGAGTACGCAAGGAGTAACGACATTCAGGTTGAGTATCTGACTGAGTATCTGAGATAGAGAGTACAGGATCAGGAGGATTGTCAGAATCTGTCACATTAGTCTGGGTAGCAATATCCTCAACATCGCATACTAATTTCATATGATCTAAATGCGATTCTTTGTATTTGCCAGTACTAATTTCTCTAACCTTATACTTATTTCCAGTGATATGTTCAACTACTCGATAAGGTCCGACAAACTTTTGATCAAGCTTTGGCATTGCAGACGTTTTGTTAAAGTTAATCAGCATAACTCTCGAACCTACTTTGATTTTAGATGGCTTTGCTCGAGTGTTTGCGACTCTTGTAAATTCTGCTGTTGATTTATGAAGTGTTTCACGGATTCTTCTAAAAACACTTTGAGCTAAGCTGGTACGAGTTGCTACGAAATCATCAGGGTTGTAATTAGGTTTCGGAGTAGAATATAACAACTCATAGGGTAAACGCTTGTCTACACCATACAATGCATAATGTGGAGTATCACCTATGGAAGCATTGTAAGCAGAATTTATGGCACACTGGACATCTGGTATAACTTCATCCCAAGTTTCACTATTGGGGTTGATAGTGGCTCTCAGAACATCAAGTACTTTCTTATTTGTTCTTTCGGCTAACCCATTGCTGGCAGGATGATGAGGAACAATGGTGGATTTAGAGATCTTGTATAAAGTACACAAATTTTCAAGAACCTCATTACAGAATTCACCTCCATTATCTGTTACTAAGGACTTTGGGGTGGTATGCCTGCAGATAATGCGTTCTTTAAACGCTTTAGCTACTGTCTCTGCAGTCTTATCTGCAATAGGAACTAGCTCACAATATCTGGTGAAATGGTCTACCATAACACACAGATGTTTGTTGCCTTGGAGGGAACATTTAAAATTAGTTAACAAATCAAGGGCAACTCTTTCCCACGGTTCGCTAGTGGTTGGGTACACTTGGATTGGGTTAGGACCATTGACATTTCCTTTATGCTGCATACAGACACTACATTTCTTAACATACTCGGAAATGTCAGTTGCCATACGTGGCCAAAAGTATTTCATTCTGGCTTGTTTCACCGAACGATCCATACCAGGGTGTGCAACACCTGGTGCATCATGAACTAGCTGTAGAGCTACGTTCACTAGTGACTGTGGAATTACTAACTGGTAAACTCTTCTGCTTGGAGTACCCAACTCGGCTGTTCGATACAGTAATTCCTGACTCATTACAAAGTCACTAATGGGTGCTGGTGGCTTTACAGTAAGAATGGGATCTTCCTGGAGAAGGAATCGAATCACACCAGACCACATGGGATCTATTCTTTGGGCATTTTTGACATCCTCGACAGTAAATGGAGGATCTGCAGTAACTACGCTAACGTGTCGCGATAAAGCATCTGCGACTACATTTGACTTGCCAGGTAAATGTTCAAAAGTGGGATTGAACTCTTGGATAGTCAAGGACCATCTGGCTAACCTTCCAGTAGGCTGTTTGTTCTGGAATAAAGGTAACAGTTCTTCCTTACTGGAGGAAAGAACAAACTCGGTGGAGTGGATGACTCCCCCCGGTTGAAAAAATTAACGCTATAACACGCAATATGAGCAAGGGAGAACGAATCTACTATCTCAAACTGCAAGCACAGGAGAAAAGAAATGAACACGGTGAACAATGCTGATATTCAATCTGAGTCGCACACAGTGACACGAGGTATCAGCTATAAAGAAACTACACTTACAACGTTAACATGTGAAAGTTACTCGAGAAATAACTTCTTACAATGCACTGATTACTGTCAACTAGGATGGGATCACCATCTGGAACATTAGGAACAACAACAGACACTCTAGTGAGAACACTAGCTGTAACAGAGACGTCTTTCTGCAGACAGCATGTCACATCAACAAGAGATGGCATTACTAGTTGCAAGTAATCGTTTTCTGACAAGGCATCCCCTGTGGAGAAACTACTACTCGAACTAGCAGTCATTGCAGGGATAGGCTGTGCACTCAAGGCAGTCTGAGTGTCCCCGGACACTTGAGGCAACGGAACACTATCCTGCAAGTCTGAAGGTATAGGTGGAACACAGATGGGAGTGACAGAATTACTAGTGCCTGACCGCTCGGCTACGTTAATAAGTAATTCGTGGATCTATAGGAACTTAATCTGAACTTCACATTTAGCAGCACTTTAACAAATCTCAGATACAAGCTGTGAGAACAAACACATTGCTCAAGGGCTAGATATTGTCTTTCAGTCAGTAAGGGAATGTTGGTACTGTGGACTGATTCATATTGACTTTGACTGGAATGATACACTAAGTGAACGTTCAAAAGTGACTGGGACATCTTCTCAGTGAAAATACTGAAGGGCATAAGTCAAGAAAAGTGGAGAGAATGACACAATAAGCTTAAATGGAAGAAAATGCTTAACTATTCTGCATAAGTAATTAAAAATTGACAAGTTACACAGTAAGCAAAGAACTCACACAAGAAAAAAAAAATATGCAACTTAACAAACACTGAAAATCAAGAGAACTTGTACTTTGCTCAAATCTAATATGCTCAACTTTTACTTTAAATTGAATAAATGGCACAGTGAGTTGTCTTTACTTTCAATGCAACAAGGAAAATACACAATAAAATAATAAAATGGACTCAATAAACTTGTGCAAAAATTAAAACAAACACACAATTCACTGAAATTAAAAAAAAATTAAAATGACAGACAGAATAAAATACTATGCACAGAACAGAGCATAAGAAACTGCACTGTAAGAAACTGTATTGCACAACACTGCATAAAATTTTCTGCAAGAAAAACTTTAATAGCAACACAATATTTGCACAAGAATTATTGCAAAATGAGTCTGTGTGCAATAATAAAAATTATAACACACAAGAAAAGAAATATATCAAGGAATGAACACTTTAACTCTTAACTGCACTTAAACAACAAGCAAAAGAACAATTTACTTTAGAAGGAGAACTTAAAAATTGCACTAAGAGTGAATTTGTTCAATAAAATATGAAAAATAATAGGTGCTAAAACACACAACAAAAAGAAATACAACACTTACAGTGATGCAGAGCACAAAACATCAACATAAACTCAGTACTAGAATTTTCTTGCAATGAAACTTGATGTTTTTAAAAAAATTTTGTAAACAGATTTCTTGCTGGAGCTTTAAAAATGGCACTATTGTCTGTGGAAATAAGACAAATTAAACACTGGCTGAATGGAAAAATATGAACACAAGAATGTTCAACACACAGGGAACAAACAAAAATAAAATTACACAAATGCTGGGAAGAAAAAAAATTAAGACAACACTGAGTTGTGATGCAGAATATGAGGTGAAAAATTTACTGAGTTAATTCACTGGAATTCTGAAGTTTAAACACAAGTTCTATACTGCTCATATGTTGCACACACAACAAAGGAAACACTAAGTACTTACTTCAAGTGTGTATAAAAAGAAACACAACACAACAGATATAAAATAATGCACGAAAATTAACACTGAATTAAGGAGATTAAAAGAAATTTATGCAATCAGTACATGATAAACACTGAGTCTGATCAAGAGTCACTGAATGTCACTAAGAGAAAAATTCACTGGGAACACAAAAGAAATGTCTCAACACTCGCAAATGTCTCTAAAAAAAAATATTATAGCTGTAACACTTGAAAAAATGAGATTGATGGATTGTTTATATCGTCTTGCTGCTGTCCTCTGCACAGATGATCGTAGAATTGCGCTTAAATCGGCGAGAGACAACACACAGGAGGCTTTATAAAGATGGCGCGAACACACTCTAGCTCTTGACCCCCTATGTGGTCCTTAAAATATGGTGCTACAACCCTTAGCAATGCACCAAAACACTGATGAGGTAGGTGAGTTGTAATGGCCGACTGTAGTTGGGTTTGTGGGTAAAGGCTGAGCGAGGCGTCTGAGACCGGCAATGGTGCGACACACGTGATCGTGAGTGGCTGGGCTTATGGGTTGAACGTCGTAAGCCTCACTGAGAAAACCCACACTGCCGCGAAGATAATTCTAAGCCGGCTGGCTTAGGAGAAACCCACGAAATACTACAACACCACAAGGATGACAAGGAGCACTCAGAATGCTTGGAACTTGAATCACAAGCGATGAAGACTAGTCACGTGGCTTGCCTGAGTACTGGGGTAAGACACCTGGGTTAGTTGCTAGCTGGCTTATCTTAACCCTTCACACAGAATAGCTTGATAACTTCACACGATGAGCACAGCAGGGGTGGAAGCTGGCTTGGCAGGCAAAATAATTGGATGGAGTAGGCTAGGCTGGACTGGGCTCGGGTGTACTGACTCCCCCACCACAGACTGGAAGCTGGCTTATTTTGCAAACTCGGGTCAACCCCTCGGGAGTAATGCAAAAGAAGATAACCACTAATATAAAGAGACTGACCAGTGAATAATGTAGAAGCTGGTAGAGTAGCTGGCTTGAGGTAGCTGGATGGGGTGAACCTCGGTAGGCCTACTGGTAACACGAAATGGCCGTCTTGCTGGTCGACAACTTTATCTCCAGAAATCGCTGTAATCGTCAGAATTACAGGCCCTCCGCTGTCACCATTTATCGTAAGGGTTCTTGAATGGAGATATCACAGGTTGAAAGTAGACACACTTGTAGGATGGTAGATATATTGTCAGACTGAGATGGGAGATGGAGCCACAGTTACCTAGCCTGTTTACGCCTAGACGGTCTGCCGCTGAGTGAGAGCGGGACAAAGGGATCACTGCCCATGTGTATGCCCATGACGTCACTCCAAGCCAAAGGCCTACGAGGGATCTCGTGTCTAAAGCACATGGAGGATACTAATATGCTATGCTATATAATACAGGGAATACAGGGATCCGCAACTATGCTGACACGGGCTGTGGTTCGTACGTTGGACTGCGTGCGGCCAGCAGTAACAGTCTGTTTGATCAGGCCCTGATTCACCGGGAGGCCTGGTCATGGACCGGGCCGCGGGGGCGTTGATCCCCGGAATAACCTCCAGGTAACCAAAAATGTATTATAGGATTTTTTGAAAGAGCAGATGAATATGCCTTCACTGCCGGTGATGCTGGGACTACCAGTCATCTTCCTTGCTTCTAATCTCTTTACCTCCCAATCTCAAGGATGCTGTGTCACTCCTAGTGGTTTAACGCCTACTTATGGTTATAATAATCTCTTCCGTACCACTGTGAGCTCCCTCTTCTTAGTACACGCCCTCTTCTCGGTGCACGCCCTCTTAGTACACGCCCTCTTGGTGTACGCCCTCTCATCCGCACCCTGACACACTTCATCTCCCACGTACACGCCTTGTCCCTGCTCCCCTGTACACTCCTTCCACGTACACTTTCCCCTCATTTACAGGCACTTTTAGCCGGGAGAGTGGACGTAGCAGCGACCAGCGAAGTGGCGGGGCCAGGAGCTGTAAATCGACCCCTGCAGCCACATATAGGTGAGTACACATCTTCTTCCACGCCCCTCCATGGGCGGGGGTGAACACGTGTCCACTCCCGCCCACGTGTCCGCCTCCAGCGTATCTACCCCGCCCATGTATTATATTATGAAAATTTTTCTTCTGCCCCCCGGTGAGATTTTTTATTAATTAAACCGCATATTTTCCGAAAAAAATTTCGACTTGCTACTAAAAGTTTTGTGAGAAAAAATTGACTAGGAAAATTTTCTTCTTTTTGACTTGGGATAAAACACTTAAAATTTATTGCATTCTTGTCGTTTATACGTTAATATTAATAACGATATATAAAGAATGCAGTTTTTAAATTGGTTTTAATAGGTAGGTTTTTTTTTTCATACTGTAAAGGGGAGGTGGGATTCACAGCGCCTCAGCCATATAGCTGTAATTACTGGTTCCTAGACATATGACTGCAATTACTGGTCCCCAGCCATATGACTATATAATCACTGGGTCTCAGCCATATGGCAGTAATCACTAGTCCTCAGCCATATGGCAGTAATCACTAGTCCTCAGCCATATGGCAGTAATCACTAGTCCTCAGCCATATGGCAGTAATCACTAGTCCTCAGCCATATGGCAGTAATCACTAGTCCTCAGCCATATGGCAGTAATCACTAGTCCTCAGCCATATGGCAGTAATCACTAGTCCTCAGCCATATGGCAGTAATCACTAGTCTTCAGCCATATGGCAGTAATCACTAGTCCTCAGCCATATGGCAGTAATCACTAGTCCTCAGCCATATGGCAGTAATCTCTAATTCTCACCCATATGGCTGTAATCACTTGTCGCAGCCATATGGTTGGAATCATCGGTTCACAGTCATTGGTAAGAAATCACCGGGTACCAGCCATAACCTAAGGAATCACTTTATTCGGTTATTTTGCATGCATGCATATATATATATATATATATATATATATATATATATATATATATATATATATATATATATATATATATATATATATATATATATATATATTATATGTCGTGCCGAATATGTAAAACTGGTCAATTAGCAAGAACTCATTTAAAATTAAGTCCTTTCTAAAATTTTCTCTTATACGTTTAAAGATATATTTTTTTCATTAATGTTAATGTAATTTTTTTTAATTTTACTCCAAAAGAATCTTAGAAAACTTACCTAACCTTGTTATAACAATAACAATTTATTTTAGCCTAACCCAACTAAATATATTTTAGATTTGTTTACAAGAATTTAATACTAAACAAACACAGTGAAATAAATTTTTTTCGTTAGGTTCAGAATGATTTTGGCGAAATTATTGCATACACAAATTTTCGCTTGTCTTATATGGCAAGATGAGCGTTGCTATTTAAGCCAAGATCGCAAGTTCTGCCTATTCGGCACGACATATATATATATATATATATATATATATATATATATATATATATATATATATATATATATATATATGTGTGTGTGTGTGTTAGAGTGTTCAGCAGAAGTTTGTGGTTACAGGAAAGTGGGTGCAGGAGGGAAGAGGAGCGATTGGTGGAATGATGATGTAAAGAGAGTAGTAAGGGAGAAAAAGTTAGCATATGAGAAGTTTTTACAAAGTAGAAGTGATGCAAGGAGGGAGGAGTATATGGAGAAAAAGAGAGAGGTTAAGAGAGTGGTGAAGCAATGTAAAAAGAGAGCAAATGAGAGAGTGGGTGAGATGTTATCAACAAATTTTGTTGAAAATAAGAAAAAGTTTTGGAGTGAGATTAACAAGTTAAGAAAGCCTAGAGAACAAATGGATTTGTCAGTTAAAAATAGGAGAGGAG
>NW_027198131.1:0-12500 GCF_038502225.1 Cherax quadricarinatus
GTAAGTCCCACGCATACCAGTGTAAGTGCCACACAGACCAGTGTAAGTGCCACACAGACCAGTGTAAGTGCCACACAGACCAGTGTAAGTGCCACACAGACCAGTGTAAGTGCCACACAGACCAGTGTAAGTGCCACACAGACCAGTGTAAGTGCCACACAGACCAGTGTAAGTGCCGGGAGAGCGCTTAATAAACACCTGTGTGGCATGAGAGAGGGTGGGAGAGCGCTTAATAAACACCTGTGTGGCATGAGGGAGGGTGGGTGAGCGCTTAATAGACACCTGTGAGGCATGAGGGAGGGTGGGTGAGCGCTTAATAAAAACCTGTGTGGCATAAGAGAGGGTGGGAGAGCGCTTAATAAACACCTGTGTGGCATAAGGGAGGGTGAGAGAGCGCTTAATAAACACCTGTGTGGCATAAGGGAGGATGAGAGAGCGCTTAATAAACACCTGTGTGGCATGAGGGAGGGAGGGTGAGCGCTTAATAAACACCTGTGTGGCATGAGGGAGGCCGGGAGAGCGCTTAATAAACACCTGTGTGGCGTGGGGTAGGGTGTAAGAGTGCTTAATAACAACTGTGTGGCATGAGGGAGGGTGGGAGAGCGCTTAATAAACACCTGTGTGGCATGACGGAGGGTAGGAGAGTGCTTAATAAACACCTGTGTGGCGTGGGGGAGGGTGGGAGAGCGCTTAATAAACACCTGTGTGGCATGACGGAGGGTAGGAGAGTGCTTAATAAACACCTGTGTGGCGTGGGGGAGGGTGGGAGAGTGCTTAATAACAACTGTGTGGCATGACGGAGGGTGGGAGAGTGCTTAATAAACACCTGTGTGGCGTGGGGGAGGGTGGGGAGAGGGCTTAATAAACACCTGTGTGGCATGACGGAGGGTAGGAGTGTGCTTAATAAACACCTGTGTGGCGTGGGGGAGGGTGGGAGAGTGCTTAATAACAACTGTGTGGCATGACGGAGGGTGGGAGAGTGCTTAATAAACACCTGTGTGGCGTGGGGGAGGGTGGGAGAGCGCTTAATAAACACCAGTGTGGCATGAGGGAGGGTGGGAGAGTGCTTAATAAACACCTGTGTGGCATGAGGGAGGGTGGGAGAGTGCTTAATAAACACCTGTGTGGCATGAGGGAGGGTGGGAGAGTGCTTAATAAACACCTGTGTGGCATGAGGGAGGGTGGGAGAGTGCTTAATAACACCTGTGTGGCATGTGGGAGGGTGGGAGAGCGCTTAATAAACACCTGTGTGGCATGACGGAGGGTGGGAGAGTGCTTAATAACAACTGTGTGGCATGAGGGAGGGTGGGAGAGCGCTTAATAAACACCTGTGTGGCATGACGGAGGGTGGGAGAGTGCTTAATAACAACTGTGTGGCATGAGGGAGGGTGGGAGAGCGCTTAATAAACACCTGTGTGGCATGAGGGAGGGTGGGAGAGCGCTTAATAAACACCTGTGTGGCATGACGGAGGGTGGGAGAGTGCTTAATAACAACTGTGTGGCATGAGGGAGGGTGGGAGAGCGCTTAATAAACACCTGTGTGGCATGAGGGAGGGTGGGAGAGCGCTTAATAAACACCTGTGTGGCATGAGGGAGGGTGGGAGAGCGCTTAATAAACACCTGTGTGGCATGAGGGAGGGTGGGAGAGCGCTTAATAAACACCTGTGTGGCATGAGGGAGGGTGGGAGAGCGCTTAATAAACACCAGTGTGGCATGAGGGAGGGTGGGAGAGCGCTTAATAAACACCAGTGTGGCATGAGGGAGGGTGGGAGAGCGCTTAATAAACACCTGTGTGGCATGAGGGAGGGTGGGAGAGCGCTTAATAAACACCAGTGTGGCATGAGGGAGGGTGGGAGAGCGCTTAATAAACACCTGTGTGGCATGAGGGAGGGTGGGAGAGCGCTTAATAAACACCAGTGTGGCATGAGGGAGGGTGGGAGAGCGCTTAATAAACACCAGTGTGGCATGAGGGAGGGTGGGAGAGCGCTTAATAAACACCTGTGTGGCATGAGGGAGGGTGGGAGAGCGCTTAATAAACAACTGTGTGGCATGAGGGAGGGTGGGAGAGCGCTTACTAAACACCTGTGTGGCAGGCGGGCGGGTGGGAGTGCGCTTAATAAACACCAGTGTGGCATGAGGGAGGGGGGGAGAGTGCTTAATAAACACCTGTGTGGCATGAGGGAGGGAGGGAGAGCGCTTAATAAACACCTGTGTGGCATGAGGGAGGGTGGGAGAGCGCTTAATAAACACCTGTGTGGCATGAGGGAGGGAGGGAGAGCGCTTAATAAACACCTGTGTGGCATGAGGGAGGGTGGGAGAGCGCTTAATAAACACCAGTGTGGCATGAGGGAGGGTGGGAGAGCGCTTAATAAACACCAGTGTGGCATGAGGGAGGGTGGGAGAGCGCTTAATAAACACCAGTGTGGCATGAGGGAGGGTGGGAGAGCGCTTAATAAACACCAGTGTGGCATGAGGGAGGGTGGGAGAGTGCTTAATAAACACCTGTGTGGCATGAGGGAGGGAGGGAGAGCGCTTAATAAACACCTGTGTGGCATGAGGGAGGGTGGGAGAGCGCTTAATAAACACCTGTGTGGCATGAGGGAGGGTGGGAGAGCGCTTAATAAACACCTGTGTGGCATGAGGGAGGGTGGGAGAGCGCTTAATAAACACCTGTGTGGCATGAGGGAGGGTGGGAGAGCGCTTAATAAACACCAGTGTGGCATGAGGGAGGGTGGGAGAGCGCTTAATAAACACCTGTGTGGCATGAGGGAGGGTGGGAGAGCGCTTAATAAACACCTGTGTGGCATGAGGGAGGGTGGGAGAGCGCTTAATAAACACCTGTGTGGCATGAGGGAGGGTGGGAGAGCGCTTAATAAACACCTGTGTGGCATGAGGGAGGGTGGGAGAGCGCTTAATAAACAAATGTGTGGCATTGGGGAGGGTGGGAGAGCGCTTAATAAACACCTGTGTGGCATGAGGGAGGGTGGGAGAGCGCTTAATAAACACCTGTGTGGCATGAGGGAGGGTGGGAGAGCGCTTAATAAACAACTGTGTGGCATGAGGGAGGCTAGGAGAGAGCTTAATAAACACCTGTGTGGCAAGAGGGAGGCCGGGAGGGAGCTTAAAAAACACCTGTGTGGCATTAGGGAGGGTGGCAGAGCGGTTAATAAACACCTGTGTGGCATGAGGGAGGCTAGGAGAGTGCTTAATAAACACCTGTGTGGCAAGAGGGAGGCCGGGAGGGAGCTTAAAAAACACCTGTGTGGCATTAGGGAGGGTGGCAGAGCGGTTAATAAACACCTGTGTGGCATGAGGGAGGCCGGAAGAGCGCTTAATAAACACCAGTGTGGCATGAGGGAGGCCGGGAGAGAGCTTAATAAACACCAGTGTGGCATGAGGGAGGCCGGGAGAGAGCTTAATAAACACCTGTGTGGCATGAGGGAGGCCGGAAGAGCGCTTAATAAACACCTGTGTGGCATGAGGGAGGCCGGAAGAGCGCTTAATAAACACCTGTGTGGCATGAGTTAGGCCGGGATAGTGCTTAATAAACACCTGTGTGGCATGAGTTAGGCCGGGATAGTGCTTAATAAACACCTGTGTGGCATGATGGAGGCCGAGTGAGCGCTTAATAAACACCTGTGTGGCATGAGGAGGCCGGGAGAGCGCTTAATAAACACCTGTGTGGCATGATGGAGCCCGAGAGAGCGCTTAATAAACACCTGTGTGGCATGAGGAGGCCGAGTGAGCGCTTAATAAACACCTGTGTGGCATGATGGAGGTCGAGAGAGCGCTTAATAAACACCTGTGTGGCATGATGGAGGCCGAGAGAGCGCTTAATAAACACCTGTGTGGAGAAAACCAATAAACACCTGTGTGGAGAAAACCAATAAACACCTGTGTGAAGAAAACCAATAAGCATCTGTGTGGAGAAAAACAATTAAACACCTGTGTGGAGAAAACCAATAAGCATCTGTGTGGAGAAAAACCATTAAACACCTGTGTGGAGAAAAACCAATAAACACCTGTGTGGAGAAAAACCATTAAACACCTGTGTGGAGAAAACCAATAAGCACCTGTGTGGAGAAAACCAATATTGTGATCACTTCGTTTCCGCACGTCTCACCAAATATAATAATAATTATAATAATAATAATAATAATAATAATAATAATAATAATAATAATTATAATAATAGTAATAATAATAATCATAATAATAATAATAATAATAATAATAATAATAATAATAATATTAATAATTATAATAATAATAATAATAATAATAATAATTATAATAATAATAATAATAATAATAATAATAATAATAATAATAATAATAATAATAATAATAATTATAATAATAGTAATAATAATAATAATAATAATAATAATAATAATAATAATAATAATAATAATAATAATAATAATAATAATAATAATAATAATTATAATAATAATAATTATAATAATAATAATAATTAAAATAATAATAATAATAATAATAATAATAATAATAATAATTATAATAATAATAATTATAATAATAATAATAACACTAATAATAATTATTATTATAATAATAATAATAATAATAATAGTAATAATGATAATAATAATAATAATATAGGCCTAGCAGTGTATACTCCCAGAGGGGAACTATAGGCCTAGCAGTGTATACTCCCAGAGGTGAACTATAGGCCTAGCAGTGTATACTCCCAGAGGGGAACTATAGGCCTAGCAGTGTATACTCCCAGAGGGGAACTATAGGCCTAGCAGTGTATACTCCCAGAGGGGAACTATAGGACTAGCAGTGTATACTCCCAGAGGGAAACTATAGGCCTAGCAGAGTATACTCCCAGAGGGGAACTATAGGCCTAGCAGTGTATACTCACAGAGGGGAACTATAGGCCAAGTAGAGTATACTCCCAGAGGGGAACTATAGGCCTAGAAGAGTATACTCCCAGAGGGGAACTATAGGCCTAGCAGTGTATACTTCCAGAGGGGAACTATAGGCCTAGCAGAGTAAACTCCCAGAAGGGGAACTATAGGCCTAGCAGTGTATACTCCCAGAGGGAAACTATAGGCCTAGCAGAGTATACTCCCAGAGGGGAACTATAGGCCTAGCAGAGTATACTCCCAGAGGGGAACTATAGGCCTAGCAGAGTATACTCCCAAAAGGGAACTATAGGCCTAGCAGTGTATACTCCCAGAGAGGAACTATAGGCCTAGCAGAGTAAGCTCTCAGAAGGGGAACTATAGGCCTAGCAGAGTATACTCCCAGAGGGGAACTATAGGCCTAGCAGAGTATACTCCCAGAGGGGAACTATAGGCCTAGCAGTGTATACTCCCAGAGGGAAACTATAGGCCTAGCAGAGTATACTCCCAGAAGGGGAACTATAGGCCTAGCAGAGTATACTCCCAGCGAGGAACTATAGGCCTGGCAGAGTATACTCCCAGAGGGGAGCTATAAGCCTAGCAGAGTATACTCCCAGAGAGGAACTATAGGCCTAGCAGAGTATACTCACAGAGGGGAACTATAGGCCTAGCAGAGTATACTCTCAGAGGGGAACTATAGGCCTAGCAGAGTATACTCCCAGAGTGGAACTACAGGCCTAGCAGAGTATACTCCCAGAAGGGGAACTATAGGCCTAGCAGAATATACTCCCAGAGGGGAACTATAGGCTTAGCAGAGTATACTCCCAGAGGGGAACCATAGGCCTAGCAGTGTATACTCCAAGAGGGAAACTATAGGCCTACCATAGTATACTCCCAGAAGGGGAACTATAGGCCTAGCAGAGTATACTCCCTGCGAGGAACTATAGGCCTGGCAGAGTATACTCCCAGAGGGCAACTATAGGCCTAGCAGTGTATACTCCCAGAGGGGAACTATAGGTCTAGCAGTGTATACTCCCAGAGGGAAACTATAGGCCTAGCAGAGTATACTCCCAGAGGGGAACTAAAGGCCTAGCAGTGTATACTCCCAGAGGGAAACTATAGGCCTAGCAGAGTATACTCCCAGAAGGGGAACTATAGGCCTAGCAGAGTATACTCCCAGCGAGGAACTATAGGCCTGGCAGAGTATACTCCCAGAGGGGAACTATAGGCCTAGCAGAGTATACTCCCAGAGGGGAACTATAGGCCTAGCAGTGTATACTCCCAGAGGGAAACTATAGGCCTAGCAGAGTATACTCCCAGAAGGGGAACTATAGACCTAGCAGAGTATAGTCCCAGCGAGGAACTATAGGCCTGGCAGAGTATACTCCCAGAAGGGAACTATAGGCTTAACAGAGTATACTCAAAGAGGGGAACTATAGGCCTAGTAGAGTATACTCCCAGCGAGGAACTATATGCCTGGCAGATTATACTCCCAGAGGGGAACTATAGGCCTAGCAGAGTATACTCCCAGAGGGGAGCTATAGGCCTAGCAGAGTATACTCCCAGAAGGGAACTATAGGTCTAGCAGAGTATACTCCCAGAGAGGAACTATAGGCCTAGCAGAGTATACTCAGAGAGGGGAACTAGAGGCCTAGCAGAGTATACTCCCAGAGGGGAGCTATAGGCCTAGCAGAGTATACTCCCAGAGGGGAGCTATAAGCCTAGCAGAGTATACTCCCAGAGAGGAACTATAGGCCTAGCAGAGTATACTCACAGAGGGGAACTATAGGCCTAGCAGAGTATACTACCAGAAGGGAACTATAGGCCTAGCAGAGTATACTCCCAGAGGGGAACTATAGGCCTAGCAGAGTATACTCCCAGAGTGGAACTACAGGCCTAGCAGAGTATACTCCCAGAAGGGGAACTATAGGCCTAGCAGAATATACTCCCAGAGGGGAACTATAGGCTTAGCAGAGTATACTCCCAGAGGGGAACCATAGGCCTAGCAGTGTATACTCCAAGAGGGAAACTATAGGCCTACCATAGTATACTCCCAGAAGGGGAACTATAGGCCTAGCAGAGTATACTCCCTGCGAGGAACTATAGGCCTGGCAGAGTATACTCCCAGAGGGGAACTATAGGCCTAGCAGAGTATACTCCCAGAGGGGAACTATAGGCCTAGCAGAGTATACTCCCAGAGGGGAACTATAGGCCTAGCAGAGTATACTCCCAGAGGGGAACTATAGGCCTAGCAGAGTATACTCCCAGAGGGGAACTATAGGCCTAGCAGAGTATACTCCCAGAGGGGAACTATAGGCCTAGCAGAGTATACTCCCAGAGAGGAACTATAGGCCTAGCAGAGTATACTCCCAGAGGGGAACTATAGGCCTAGCAGAGTATACTCCCAGAGGGGAACTATAGGCCTAGCAGAGTATACTCCCAGAGGGAAACTATAGGCCTAGCAGAGTATACTCCCAGAAGGGAACTATAGGCCTAGCAGAGTATACTCCCAGAAGGGAACTATAGGCCTAGCAGAGTATACACCAGAGGGGAACTATAGGCCTAGCAGAGTATACTCAAAGAGGGGAACTATAGGCCTAGTTGAGTATACTCCCAGAGGGAACTATAGGCCTAGCAGATTATACTCCCAGAGGGGAACTATAGGCCTAGCAGAGTATACTCCCAGAGGGGAGCTATAGGCCTAGCAGAGTATACTCACAGAAGGGAACTATAGGTCTAGCAGAGTATACTCCCAGAGAGGAACTATAGGCCTAGCAGAGTATACTCACAGAGGGGAACTAGAGGCCTAGTAGAGTATACTCCCAGAGGGGAGCTATAGGCCTAGCAGAGTATACTCCCTGCGAGGAACTATAGGCCTGGCAGAGTATACTCCCAGAGAGGAACTATAGGCCTAGCAGAGTATACTCACAGAGGGGAACTATAGGCCTAGCAGAGTATACTACCAGAAGGGAACTATAGGCCTAGCAGAGTATACTCCCAGAGGGGAACTATAGGCCTAGCAGAGTATACTCCTAGAAGGGAACTATAGGCCTAGCAGAGTATACTCCCAGAAGGGAACTATAGGCCTAGCAGAGTATACTCCCAGAAGGGAACTATAGGCCTAGCAGAGTATACTCCCAGAAGGGAACTATAGGCCTAGCAGAGTATACTCCCAGAAGGGTATCATAGGCCTAGTGTGCCGTGTGCAAAATAATAATAACAGAACTTTTCTTTGTCAGAGGAAAGAAAGTCTCCCTGATAATATTGTGTATTCATAGTGAATAGTGTATACCACAGTGGCACTGTAGTATACATAGTGTATAGTGTATACCACAGTGGCACTGCAATATACATAGTGTATAGTGTATACCACAGTGGCACTGTAGTATACATAGTGAATAGTGTATACCACAGTGGCACTGCAATATACATAGTGTATAGTGTATACCACAGTGGCACTGTAGTATACATAGTGAATAGTGTATACCACAGTGCCACTGTAGTATACAAAGTGTTATAGTGCATACTACACTGGCTCTGTAGTATACATAGTGTATAGTGTATACCACAGTGGCACTGTAGTACACATAGTGTATAGCGTATACCACAGTGGCACTGTAGTATACATAGTGTTATAGTGTATACCAAAGTGGCACTGTAATATACATAGTGTTATAGTGTATACCACAGTGGCACTGTAGTATACATAGTGTATAGTGTATACCACAGTGGCACTGTAGTATACATAGTGTTATAGTGTATACCACAGTGGCACTGTACTATACATAGTGTATAGTGTATACCACAGTGGCACTGTAGTATACATTGTGTTACAGTGTATACTACAGTGGCACTGTAGTATACATAGTGTATAGTGTATACCGCAGTGGCACTGTAGTATACATAGTGTTATAGTGTATACCACAGTGGCACTGTAGTATGCATAGTGTTATAGTGTATACCACAGTGGCACTGTAATATACATAGTGTTATAGTGTATACCACAGTGGCACTCTAGTACACATAGTGTTATAGTGTATACCAGAGTGGCACCCTAGTATGCATAGTGTTATAGTGTATACCACAGTGGCACCCTAGTATACTTAGTGTTATAGTGTACACCACAGTGGCACTGTAGTGTACACAGTGTTATAGTGTATACCACAGTGGCACTGTAGTATACATAGTGCTATAGCGTATACCACAGTGGCACTCTAGTATACATAGTGTTATAGTGTATACCACAGTGGCGCTGTAGTATACATAGTGTTATAGTGAATACCACAGTGGCACTGTAGTATACTCAGTGTTATAGTGTATACCACAGTGTCACTTTAGTATACATACCACAGTGGCACTGTAGTATACATAGTGTTATAGTGCATACCACAGTGGCACAGTAGTATACATAGTGTTTTAGTGTATACCACAGTGGCTCTGTAGTATACATAGTGTATACCACAGTGGCACTGTAGTATACATAGTGTATACCACAGTGGCGCAGTAGTATACATAGTGTTATAGTGTATACCACAGTGGCACTGTAGTATACATAGTGTTATAGTGTATACCACAGTGGCACTGTAGTATACATAGTGTTATAGTGTATACCACAATGGCACTGTAGTATACATAGTGTTATAGTGTATACCACTGCGGCACTGTAGTATACAAAGTGTTTTAGTGTATACCACAGTGGCACTGTAGTACACATAGTGTTATAGTGTATACCACAGTGGCACTGTAGTATGCATAGTGTTATAGTGTATACTACAGTGACACCCTAGTATACATAGTGTTATAGTGTATACCACAGTGGCACTGTAGTATACATAGTGTTATAGTGTATACCACAGTGGCACTGTAGTATACATTGTGTTATAGTGTATACCACAGTGGCACTGTAGTATACATAGTGTTATAGTGTATACCACATTGGCACTGTAGTATACATTGTGTTATTGTGTATACTGCAGTGGCACTGTAGTATACATTGTTATAGTGTATACCACAGTGGCACCGTAACATACATAGTGTTAAAGTGTATACCACAGAGGCACTGAAGTATACATAGTGTTATAGTGTATACCACAGTGGCACTGTAATATACATAGTGTTATAGTGTATACCACAGTGGCACTGTAGTATACATTGTGTTATAGTGTATACCGCAGTGGCACTGTAGTATACATTGTTATAGTGTATACCACAGTGTCACTGTAGTATACACAGTGTTATTGTGTATACCACAGTGGCACTGAAGTATACATAGTGTTATAGTGTATACCACAGTGGCACTGTAGTATACATAGTATACCACAATGGCACTGTAGTATACATAGTGTATACCACAGTGGCACTGTAGTATGCATAGTGTATACCACAGTGGCACTGTTGTGTGCATAGTATATACCAGAGAGCCAATACTCTGCATGCCTACTTGAGGGTATCGTCAGCATGGAGTCAGTGCCCATCACACATACTCGTAGGTATCGTCAGCATGGAGTCAGTGCCCTTCACACTTACTTGTAGGTATCGTCAGCATGGAGTCAGTACCCTTCACATCTGCTTGAGGTTATCGTCAGCATGGGGCCAATACCCTTCACACATACTTGTAGGTATCGTCAGCATGGAGTCAGTACCCTTCTCACATACTTGTAGGTATCGTCAGCATGGAGTCAGTACCCTTCACATCTACTTGAAGGTATCGTCAGCATGGAGTCAGTACCCTTCACACACACTTGTAGGTATCGTCAGCATGGTTTCAGTACCCTTCACATCTACTTGAGGGTATCGTCAGCATGGAGTCAATACCCTGCACACCTACTAGAGGGTATCGTCAGCATGGAGTCAGTGCCCTTTACACATACTTGTAGGTATCGTCAACATGGAGTCAGTACCCTTCACACATACTTGAAGGTATCGTCAGCATGGAGTCAGTACTCTTCATATCTACTTGAGGGTATCGTCAGCATCAGGTCAGTACCCTTCACACATACTTGAAGGTACCGTCAGCATGGAGTCAGTATCCTTCACATCTACTTGAGGGTATCGTCAACATGGAGTCAATACCCTTCACATCTACTTGAGGGTATCGTCAGTATGGATTCAGTGCCCTTCACACATGCTTGAAGGTATCGTCAACATGGAGTCAATACCCTTCACACCTACTTGAGGGTATCGTCAACATGGAGTCAATACCCTTCAAACCTACTTGAGGGTATCGTCAGCATAGTCAATACCCTTCACACATACTTAAGGGTATTGTCACAATGGAGTCAATACCCTTTATGCCTACTTGCAGGTATCGTCAGCATGGAGTCAACACCCTTCACACCTACTTGAGGGTATCGTCAGCATGGAGTCAGTACCCTTCACACATACTTGAAGGTATCGTCAGCATGAAGTCAGTATCGTTCACATCTACTTGATGGTATCGTCAGCATGGAGTCAGTACCCTTCACATCTACTTGAAGGTATCGTCAGCATGGAATCAATACCCGTCACACCTACTTGAGGGTATCGTCAACATGGAGTCAATACCCTTCACACCTACTTGAGGGTATCGTCAGCATAGAGTCAATGCCCTTCACACACATACTTAAGGGTATTGTCACAATGGAGTCAATACCCTTTATGCCTACTTGTAGGTAACGTCAGCATGGAGTCAGTACCCTTCACACCTACTTGAGGGTATCGTCAGCATGGAGTCAATACCCTTCACACCTACTTGAGGGTATCGTCAACATGGAGTCAATACCCTTCACACCTACTTGAGGGTATCGTTAACATGGAGTCAGTATCCGTCACACTGATATTAAAGTGTTGTCAGCATTAAGTCAGTACTCCACAGAGTGACAAACTGTCATCAGCATGTAACTACTGCCACTCACTCTGACATGAAAGTGTTGTAAACACTGAGCCAGTAACCGCCCTCCCTCTCGCTACACCTTCTACATTATCCATCCTCTCTTCGTGTCTTGATATAAATTATTGATAAAGTGACTGCCCACATGGGTACCTTTCACTGTTAGTGTTATGAAACTGTTAGTATTATCAAACTCTCACATATCTTTGATGCATGTCACAGAATATTGTCCATGTGAGCAGAGTGGACATATGCTCACGGCTCCACCAGATAAATGTTTACTCCACCCGGGTTAACAATTATTAACAATTATACGATAAGCGTGAAGTTGTCACAAAATATACAGTATTAATTGAGTAATCTGGCTCAGATTCACAAATGTAAACAAGAAAACTAGCAATGGGCTAAATCTACTATATTACCACCAAATGTGTGAAGCAGAATTCACTCTATTTAACGCGGTTCCGTGTTACTTATTATTTATAAGTCAGTCAACAATTTATTGCGTCTCTGGGACAACGACTGCTTCCTTATGAGTTAATGCGCTTCCTTACGAGTTAATGCGCTTCTTTACGAGTTAATGCGCTTCCTTATGAGTTAATGCGCTTCCTTATGAGTTAATGCGCTTCCTTAAGAGTTAATGCGCTTCCTTATGAGTTAATGCGCTTCCTTACGAGTTAATGCGCTTCTTTACGAGTTAATGCGCTTTCTTATGAGTTAATGCGCTTCCTTATGAGTTAATGCGCTTCCTTATGAGT
>NW_027198131.1:17500-49131 GCF_038502225.1 Cherax quadricarinatus
CACTAGCAGGCTAGGAAGGTTATATGCGAGGTACACTAGCAGGCTAGGAAGATTATATGCGAGGTACACTAGCAGGCTAGGAAGATTATATGTGAGGTACACTAGCAAGCTAGGAAGATTATATGCGAGGTACACTAGAAGGCTAGGAAGATTATATGCGAGATACAGTAGCAGGCTAGGAAGATTATATGCGAGGTACACTAGCAGGCTAGGAAGATTATATGCAAGGTACACTAGCAGGCCAGGAAGATTATATGCGAGGTACACTAGCAGGCTAGGAAGATTATATGCGAGGTACACTAGCAGGCTAGGAAGATTATATGCGAGGTACACTAGCAGGCTAGGAAGATTATATGCGAGGTACACTAGCAGGCCAGGAAGATTATATGCGATGTACACTAGCAGGCTAGGAAGATTATATGCGAGGTACACTAGCAGGATAGGAAGATTATATGCGAGGTACACTAGCAGGCTAGGAATATTATATGTGAGGCACCCTAGCAAGCTAGGAAGATTATATGCGAGGTACACTAGCAGGCCAGGAAGATTATATGCGAGGTACACTAGCAGGCCAGGAAGATTATATGCAAGGTACACTAGCAGGCTAGGAAGATTATATGCGAGGTACACTAGCAAGCTAGGAAGATTATATGCGAGGTACACTAGCAGGCTAGGAAGATTATATGTGAGGTACACTAGCAAGCTAGGAAGATTATATGCGAGGTACACTAGAAGGCTAGTAAGATTATATGCGAGGTACACTAGCAGGCCAGGAAGATTATATGCGAGGTACACTAGCAGGCTAGGAAGATTATATGCAAGGTACACTAGCAGGCTAGGAAGATTATATGCGAGGTACACTAGAAGGCTAGGAAGATTATATGTGAGGTACACTAGCAGGCTAGGAAGATTATATGCGAGATACAGTAGCAGGCTAGGAAGATTATATGCGAGGTACACTAGCAGACCAGGAAGATTATATGTGAGGTACACTAGCAGGCTAGGAAGATTATATGCAAGGTACACTAGCAGGCTAGGAAGATTATATGCGAGGTACACTAGAAGGCTAGGAAGATTATATGTGAGGTACACTAGCAGGCTAGGAAGATCATATGCGAGATACAGTAGCAGGCAAGGAAGATTATATGCGAGGTACACTAGAAGGCTAGGAAGATTATATGCGAGATACAGTAGCAGGCTAGGAAGATTATATGCGAGGTACACTAGCAGGCCAGGAAGATTATATGCGAGGTACACTAGCAGGCCAGGAAGATTATATGCGAGGTACACTAGCAGGCTAGGAAGATTATATGCGAGGTACACTAGCAGGCCAGGAAGATTATATGCGAGGTACACTAGTAGGCTAGGAAGATTATATGCAAGGTACACTAGCAGGCTAGGAAGATTTTTTTTCCTTTTTTTTTTTTTACTCCCAGCAGATTCCACCCCATACAAAATAGGAATGTGTAACAAACACTCAAAATATATACACACCATTCACTGACACACATTATACAAAACGATAAAATATCTGACTCATACACACAAAACTGTTGGCGGGAACCCCCTTAAACCTTTCTGTAAATATACACCCACATCATTCACACACTTAATGATCACAGTAGTGATCAAGCATAAATTTATGTAACTTTATATATACATGGAACTGTTTATGCGATTTTACTTAAGAACAAAGTCTGGTAATTATCCGAAAACATTACTCTATAACAAAAATAAGCATTTCACAAATTACATAAGCGTATAATGCATCAACAACTGCAAGATTTTTACAGCATACGTTGCATCAGCAACGAAACTTAATAACATTACAAAAGTGATGGAAAACAAATTCTGTAAAAACAAATATGAAAGCCATCTAAGAGGAAATAAATTCCCTACAAAATTACAATAAATACTACGAAAATACATGCCATAAAAATTATCTTTGCAAAAACTGGTAGACCAACATGGACAGTGACTTCTATAACTCCCTTTTAATCACAAGGCTTTAATTTATACAAATTTTGGGCTAATCAAAATCTTGCACACAAAACTTACATGTCAACACAGCACCACGCAGTACATACCTTCCCGACCCTCACATTCCTTCGCAAAAACTTTACCACATACACTCCCCCTCCGAAAACTAATGTCAACCCGCTTATAAAGGAAACCAGTCCTTTACGTATAATTAGCTCATAAGAACATAAGAAAGGAGGAACACTGCAGGAGGCCTGTTGGCCCATACTAGGCAGGTCCTTTACAATTCATCCCACTAACAAAACATTTGCCCAACCCAATTTTCAATGCCACCCAAGAAATAAGCTCTGATGTGAATGTCCCACTCAAATCCAACCCCTCCCACTCATGTACTTATCAAACCTAAATTTGAAACTACCCAAAGTCCTAGCCTCAATAACCCAACTAAGTAGACTGTTCCACTCATCAACTACCCTATTTCCAAACCAATACTTTCCTATGTCCATTCTAAATCTAAACTTATCTAATTTAAATCCATTACTGCGGGTTCTCTCTTGGAGAGACATCCGCAAGACCTTATTAATATCCCCTTTATTAATACCTATCTTCCACTTATACACTTCGATCAGGTCTCCCCTCATTCTACGTCTAACAAGTGAATGTAACTTAAGAGTCTTCTATCTTTCTTCATAAGGAAGATTTCTAATGCTATGTATTAATTTAGTCATCCTACGCTGAATGTTTTCTAACGAATTTATGTCCATTCTGTAATATGGAGACCAGAACTGAGCTGCATAATCTAGGTGAGGCCTTACTAATGATGTATAAAGCTGCAGTATGACCTCTGGACTTATGTTGCTTACACTTCTTGATATAAATCCCAGTAATCTATTTGCCTTATTACGTACGCTTAGGCATTGCTGTCTTGGTTTAAGGTTGCTGCTCACCATAACCCCCAAGTCCTTTTCGCAATCTGTATGGCTAAGTTCTACATCATTTAACTTATAAGTAATAAGTACTAGGGTTATGGGCACTCCCAAGCTTCAGAACCTTGCATTTATCTACATTGAACTGCATCTGCCACTTTTCTGACCAAGAATAGAGTTTGTTTAAATCCTCCTGAAGTTCCATAACATCTACGTTTGAATCAATTATCCTACCTATCTTTGTGTCATCGGCGAATTTGCTCATATCACTAGTAATTCCCTCATCAAGATCATTGATATATATTATAAACAACAACGGGCCCCAGACTGATCCCTGTGGAACGCCACTTGTTACAGATCCCCACTCGGATTTAACCCCATTTATGGACACTCTCTGCTTCCTGTCAGTGAGCCATGACTCGATCCACGAGAGCACTTTTCCCCCAATGCCATGAGCTGCCACTTTCTTTAACAGTCTATCGTGCGGAACTCTATCAAAAGCCTTACTAAAATCTAAGTAAATAATATCAAATTCTTTATCGTGGTCAACAGCCTCAGAAGTCACATGTGCAACTCTTGGGTATCTTTATTGAGGAAACGTTTCGTCACACAGTGGCTTCATCAGTCCATACATAGGAGAAACTTGAAGAACAGGAGGAGAATGAGGTAATCAGTCCCTCAACCTTGAGTCGATGTGTTCAGTCCATCAATCTTGAGTAGAATACGGCAGATGAGCGGAGAAGCAGCTTATAAACCGTATGGTAGGAGAGGTGCAGCAGTCATACGTGGTGTCACATTTGTTCAATGTGGAAGTACGTCAAAATGGTATATAATACCGACAGGTTGGTAGGTAAGACACATAGGCAACAGTTAGGCAACTTTATTCCGAAACGTTTCGCCTACACAGTAGGCTTCTTCAGTCGAATACAGAAAGTAGGCAGGAACAGTAGAGATGTGAAGACGATGTAATCAGTCCATCACCCTTGAAGTCGTAGAATTTGAGGTTGTCAGTCCCTCGGCCTGGAGAAGTTCAGTTCCATAGTCAGGAACAGTTCCTGACTATGGAACTGAACTTCTCCAGGCCGAGGGACTGACAACCTCAAATTCTACGACTTCAAGGGTGATGGACTGATTACATCGTCTTCACATCTCTACTGTTCCTGCCTACTTTCTGTATTCGACTGAAGAAGCCTACTGTGTAGGCGAAACGTTTCGGAATAAAGTTGCCTAACTGTTGCCTATGTGTCTTACCTTGGTGTCACATTTGTTCAATGTGGAAGTAGGTCGTGCCCAAGAATTAGGCAAGCGAAGAATTCCATGTGCAACTCTTGGGTATTAAGATCCCAAGAACTTGGAATTCTTCGCTTGCCTAATTCTTGGGCACGACCTACTTCCACATTGAACAAATGTGACACCACCTATGACTGCTGCACCTCTCCTGCCATACGGTTTATAAGCTGCTTCTCCGCTCATATGCCGTATTCTATTCAAGATTGATGGACTGAACACATCGACTCAAGGTTGAGGGACTGATTACCTCATTCTCCTCCTGTTCTTCAAGTTTCTCCTACGTATGGACTGATGAAGCCACTGTGTGGCGAAACGTTTCCTCAATAATGATACCCAAGAGTTGCACATGTGTCTAATTTATCGATATAAAAGCTATTACTTGGGTAACATAAAAATAGGTTGGACAAATATAGACTGCCTCATTCCAGTCTATATTTGTCCAACCTATAAGCTGCTTCTCCTCTCATCTGCCGTATTCTACTCAAGATTGATGGACTGAACACATCGACTCAAGGTTGAGGGACTGATTACCTCATTCTTCTCCTGTTCTTCAAGTTTCTCCTATGTATGGACTGATGAAGCCACTGTGTGGCGAAACGTTTCCTCAATAAAGATACCCAAGAGTTGCACATGTGTCTAATTTATCAACATGTCGGTTCTCTGAACGATTCATCTACAAAGCCTCAAAAGCTTTACTGAAGAAAGTTAATAAATTAGTTAGACAAGACCGGCCTCTTGTGAATCCATGCTGAGTATCATTAATCAAGCTATGCTTTTCGAGATGGCTTCTTATAATCTCAGCTGTAATTGACTCTAGTAATTTGCCTATAATTGAGGTCAGGCTTATTGGGCGGTAATTTGACGGTAACGACTTGTCCCCTGTTTTAAAAATAGGAATTACATTAGCCATCTTTCACATATCAGACACTACACCTGTTTGAAAAGATAAATTAAAAATATTAGTTAATGGTTCACAGAGTTCCATTTTGCATTCCTTAAGAACCCTTGAAAAAACCTCATCAGGACCCGGCGACTTATTTTGCTTCAGTCTGTCTATCTGCTTCACAACCATTTCACTAGTGACTGTGATGTTACATAATTTATCTTCTTCTAGCCCACTATGAAAATTAATTACTGGAATATTGTTAGTGTCTTCCTGTGTAAAAACTGAGAGAAAATAATTATTTAAAATCGAGCACATTTCATTCTCTTTGTCAGTACGGTGCCCATAGTTATTTTTAAGGGGACCTATCTTATCTCTAACTTTTGTTCTATAGACCTGGAAAAAACTTTTTGGGTTAGTTTTAGAATCCCTAGCAACTTCAATTTCTTAGTCCCTTTTAGCTTTTCTTATCCCCTTTTTAATGTCCCTCTTAATGTCAAAATACTGATTCATAAGATGACCCTCACCTCTTTTGATACGCCTATAAATTCCTTTCTTATGCCCTAGTAGATATTTGAGCCTATTATTCATCCATTTTGGGTCATTTCTATTTGATCTAATTTCTTTATATGGGATAAACGTTCTTTGAGCAGCATGTATAGTGTTCAGAAAACTGTCATATTGATAGCTCTCTTCGTTACCCCAGTCAACAGATGATAAGTGTTCTCTAAGCCCATTGTAATCTGCTAAGCGAAAATCTGGGACTGTTACTGAGTTATCGCTACTATCGTACTTCCATTCAATGCTAAATGTAATTGATTTGTGGTCGCTAGCACCCAGTTCCTCTGAAATTTCTAAACTATTAACAAGGGATTCATTGTTTGCCATAACTAAGTCAAGCAGTTTATTTCCCCTTGTAGGTTATGTCACAAACTGCTTCAAAAAACAATCCTGAACTACTTCTAAGAAGTCGTGTGATTCTAAATTCCCAGTCAAGAAATTCCAATCAATATGACTAAAGTTAAAGTCTCCTAGAATTACTACATTATCGTGCCTTGTGGCCTTAACAATTTCCTCCCATAGTAGTCTCCCTTGGTCCCTATCTAAGTTTGGGGGACGGTACATCACTCCTAAAATCAGTTTTTCATGCCCCTCTGAAAATTCTATTGCAAATTTTACATAAATATAACATTGGAACTGGACAATATTCCAATGCTCTATTTATTCATGTGAGAGATTATAACCAACCAATTGATTTTTAAAAAGTTGAGAAAGTTGTATCAAGCAAGTCCATGGTCGACAGGAATATAATTGAATCTTGTTTCATAAAAAGCAGTTTTGACAATAATATGAATATTTCCTTTTGTTTATATAAATTAGATCCATTTATAATTAATAGAATTTAAGAAGAATTTAATAATATATTGGACAAATAATAAATTTAAAAATTCTTAATTCTTGGGTAGAATAGTTTGTTGGTGGGTTGTGTGAAGGACCTGTCTAGTTGGGCCAGCGGGCCTGCTGCAGTGTTCCCTTTCTTCTGAGTCGTGCATCAGGTGTTGCTTTGTTGTGGGATGTAATGTGAGTAGTCACGAAAGCACTTGGAATTTCTCTATTCTTTCACAGTGGTTGTTTTGCATATTCTGAAATCACCTGTTTACTGTGATCTTATTGCATATATATATATATATATATATATATATATATATATATATATATATGTATATATATATATATATATGTATATATATATATATATATATATATATATATATATATATATATATATATGTGTATATATATATATATGTATATATATATATATATATGTCGTGCCGAATATGTAAAACTGGTCAATTAGCAAGAACTCATTTAAAATTAAGTCCTTTCTAAAATTTTCTCTTATACGTTTAAAGATATATTTTTTTCATTAATGTTAATGTAAAAATTTTTAATTTTGCTCCAAAAGAATCTTAGAAAACTTACCTAACCTTATTATAACAAGAACAATTTATTTTAGCCTAACCCAACTAAATATATTTTAGATTTGTTTACAATAATTTAATACTAAACAAACACAGTGAAATATATTTTTTTCGTTAGGTTCAGAATGATTTTGGCGAAATTATTGCATACACAAATTTTCACTTGTCCTATATGGCAAGATGAGCGTTGCTATTTAAGCCAAGATCGCAAGTTCTGCCTATTCGGCACGATATATATATATATATATATATATATATATATATATATATATATATATATATATATATATATATATATATATATATATATATATATATATATATATATATATATATATATATATATATATATATATATATATATATATATATATATATATATATATATGCAAAACAACCACTCTGAAAGAATAGAGAAATTCCAAGCGCTTACGTGACTACTCACATTATCAAGGAATGTGAGTAGTCACGAAAGCGCTTGGAATTTCTCTATTCTTTCAGAGTGGTTGTTTTACATATTCTGAAATCACCTGTTTACTGTGATCTTATTGCATATATATATATATATATATATATATATATATATATATATATATATATATATATATATATATATATATATATATATATATATATATATATATATATATATATATATATATATATATATATATATAGGTTCTCCCTATATATATAGTCCTCAAGGACAAATTGAATACCTGATGAGAATATAAGCAATCTTATATATATCTCCTCACAAGGTGCCTTACTATTCCAAGATCAGTTATGAGGTGTACACCCTCTTTTGACAACCCAACACTCGACGAATATACCTGAGGTCAACCTTTAAGAAGGCACTGAACCTGTCACTAGAGGATCGTCCCCTGGCAGTGATGGCACCACACTCAGGAGATTTCCTGTTAGCTGTTCCCAATTCCTCCTTGGGCACTTGACTAGACCCAGAGGCCATTCGGATTGGTGATGCTCTTCGCCTAGCCGCCCCCATCCTCACCGAACATAGGTGTATTTGCGGCAGGGCGACAGCTGATCAATTCAGACTTCATGGTCTCGTGTGTCATACAACAGAAGGGAAGTATGCCAGGCATGAGGAGGTCAGTGACATCATAAAGAGAAGCCTCGCCAGAGCCCGTTGCCCAGCTCAACGGGAACCCCAAGTGCAGAGGTCTGACGGAAGTCAAAAGCGTCCTGATGGAGCCACTATGCTACCTTGGAAGGATGGAAAGCAGATTGCCTGGGACTACGCCTGTGCTGCCACATTGGCAGACACCTACTTGCCATACTCCATAGTGGAAGGGGATGGAGCTGCCAGCCACAGGGAGACCCAGAGGATCCGCAAATATGAAAACTTTCCCCCTTGCTATAACTTCATCCCAATAGGGTCGGAGACCTTGGATCATGGGGCAAGTGTGCTCTAAAGTTCCTCAAAGGGCTGGGTGAAAAGCTCATCATAGAAACCAAGGACAAGAGGGCGACCAGCTTCCTCTTTCAGAGACTCAGTGTTGTGATCCAGAGAGGAAATGCCTGCAGCATTCTGGGCATGCAGCCCACCGCCGGGGAGCTGGACAAAGTATTCGAGATGTACCTCTGAGTTACCTATGTTGTTTTACTTTCTATTGTATCTTTGTGAATGTTTTGTCAATGTGTCTTGTATTTATATATATATATATATATATATATATATATATATATATATATATATATATATATATATATATATATATATATATATATATATAAGTAGTGATGGAGGCGGCTCAGTGGCTTCCTCCTGAAAGGGCTGCGGCTGAGTGGCTCCTTTTCCTAAGTGGCTCCTTTTCACACCTATGAGCTAATGACCTTTTTTCACACCTATATTCTAATGACCTTTTTTCACACCTATATGCTAATGACCTTAACCCCGCCCACGACCCCTGCCCCCGACCCCCCACCCGCGCCCCCCGCGCCCCCACCCGCGCCCCCCCGCGCCCCCACCCGCGCCCCCGCGCCCCCCACCCACGCCTTCCCGCCCGTCGCGCCGACCCACCATCCCCACCGCGCCCTCGCGCCCCGCCCGCGCCCCTCGCGCCCCGCCTGCGCCTTCTGCTGCGCCTTCTGCAGCGTCGTCCGGATCGCCCCTGCGCCCCCGAATTTTTTTCCGATTTTTTTCAAATTTTTTTTTAATTTCTTGTGCTATCCTCGGGTCAAATTTTTGAGGTTCCCCCCTCCCACTTTCACCACCATCCCAAATTTTTTCGATTTTTTTTTCTCGATAATACAAAGACTCCAATTCCTTGGATCAAATTTTTGGCTCGCCCTCCTTCCACCCCCCAATGTTTTTTTTCTCGATAATACAAAGACTCCAATTCCTCGGATCAAATTTTTCACATAAGAACATAAGAACATAAGAACGAAGGAACACTGCAGAAGGCCTACTGGCCCATGCGAGGCAGGTCCAAGTCCCTACCGGCTTAAGCCAATGCACCCAACCTAGTCAGGTCAGGTCACATTGACTTAAGGGAGGAACACGGCAACCGACCTGTTAGCACAAGCTATCAGGTCTAACTCACACCCACCCACATCTACTCATGTATTTATCCAACCTATTTTTAAAGCTACACAACGTTCTGGCCTCTATAACGGTACTTGGGAGTTTGTTCCACTCATCCACAACTCTATTACCAAACCAGTACTTTCCTATATCCCTCCTGAATCTGAATTTTTCCAACTTAAAACCATTGCTGCGAGTCCTGTCTAGGCTAGATATTTTCAGCACACTATTTACATCCCCTTTATTTATTCCTGTCTTCCACTTATAAACCTCAATCATATCCCCCCTAATTCTACGTCTTTCTAGAGAGTGCAGTTTCAGGGCCCTTAGTCTATCCTCATAGGGAAGGTTTCTGATACATGGGATCATCTTTGTCATCCTCCTTTGTACATTTTCCAGAGAATTTATATCCATTCTGTAATACGGTGACCAAAACTGTGCAGCATAATCTAAATGAGGCCTAACCAAGGATGTATAGAGTTGAAGAACAACCTGAGGACTCCTATTATTTATGCTTCTTGATATGAAGCCAAGGATTCTATTAGCTTTATTGCGAACACTTATGCACTGTTGTCTTGGTTTCAGATTACTGCTAACCAGAACTCCTAAATCTTTTTCGCAATCCGTAATATTAAGATCTACATTATTTAGTTTATATGTGGCATGGTTATTGTCCTGTCCAACATTTAGAACTTTGCATTTGTCTATATTAAACTGCATCTGCCACTTCTCCGACCACTGCATCAGTCTATTCAAATCTTCCTGGAGTGCTCGAATGTCCTCGTCAGAATGAATTCGACGGCCTATTTTGGTGTCATCGGCAAACTTGCCGATGTCGCTCTTTATGCCCTCATCTATGTCGTTTATGTAGATTGTGAACAGCAGGGGGCCCAACACTGACCCCTGTGGAACACCGCTCGTGACGCTTCCCCACTCTGATTTCTCCCCATTTATGCAAACTCTCTGCTGCCTATTTGTCAACCATGCCTCTATCCAGGAAAAAATTTCTCCTCCTATTCCATGTGCTTTAATTTTCCTCAATAGTCTCTGATGTGGGACCCTGTCAAAAGCCTTACTGAAGTCCATATACACAATATCATATTCATTACCATGATCTACCTCCTCAAATACCTTAGTGAAAAAAGTTAATAAATTCGTAAGGCAGGAACGCCCCTTTGTAAAACCATGCTGAGATTCGTTGATTAATTTATGCTTTTCAAGGTGGCTACGAACTGCCTCGGCAATTATTGATTCCATAAATTTTCCCACTATGGAGGTTAGGCTTATTGGTCTATAGTTCGAAGCTAAGGACCTGTCACCTGTTTTGAAAATAGGTATCACATTTGCCATTTTCCACTTATCTGGCACCATGCCAGTTTGTAGTGATATGTTGAAAAGATTAGCCAAAGGTGTGCTAAGCTCCTCTTTACATTCCTTTAGAACCCTTGCATACAGTTCATCAGGGCCTGGGGATTTGTTAGGTTTTAATTTATCTATTTGCCTAAGGACCATGTCACTTGTGACCCTAATAGTGCACAGTTTATTATCGTCCTGTTCTACATAATTTATCATTACTGGAATATCGCTGGTATCCTCCTGTGTAAAAACTGAGAGGAAGTATGTGTTAAAAATTCTACACATTTCCTTATCACTGTCAGTGAGCTGACCCGAGGAACTTTTGAGTGGGCCTATCTTGTCCCTGATCTTACTTCTGTATACCTGAAAGAATCCTTTTGGGTTAGTCTTCGATTCTCTTGCAACTTTAACCTCATAATCTCTTTTTGCTTTTCTAATTCCCTTTTTTATTTCTCTCTTTAACTGAATATATCGATTTCTTAATTGCCCCTCTCCTCTTTTGATTTGCCTATATATGCCTCTCTTTTGACCAATCAGATATTTTAATCTATTGTTCATCCATTTAGGATCATTTTTGTTTGATCTGATTTCCCTATTTGGAACATAATTTGACTGAGCAGCTAGAACTATGCCCTGGAAAGCATCATATCGGCAACCATCACCACCTACCTGACCCCTAGTCAGGTCATTCCAGTTCAGCCCACCTAAGTAATTTTTCAGTCCTATGAAATCAGCCAAGCGAAAGTCAGGGACGGAGACTTGATTGCCATTATTAGGGGAATTCCATGATATGTTAAAACTGAGTGATTTGTGATCACTCTCCCCAAGCTCATCATTAACCTCAAGATTATTAATTAGTGTTTCCCTACTGGCAAGAACCAAGTCAAGGAGGTTATTTCCCCTAGTTGGCTCTGTCACAAACTGTTTTAAAAAACAATCCTGGATCGTATCAAGAAAGTCACCCGACTCTAAATTTCCTGTCAAATTGCTCCAGTCAATCTGTCTATAGTTGAAATCTCCCATTAGCACAACATTTTCGTATGTAGATGCCTTACGAATTTCGTCCCATAGAAGTTTACTGCACTCCCTATCAAGATTTGGGGCCCTGTAAATCACACCCAAAATTAGTTTTTCTCGGCCCTCGAGAAGCTGTAACCAAACAGATTCAGTGGCTGACGCTTCTAATTTAATATCTTGTCTAACACAACAATTTAAATTGTCTCTGACATACATCGCTACTCCACCACCTTTCCTGTTGACCCTGTCAGTGTGGAATAATTTATAGCCTTGTATGTGACATTCAGAGGGCATCTCTCTATCTTTCAGATTGAGCCAGGTCTCTGTTATAGCAATAATATCTATGTTTCCTGCACTTGCAATTAATCTTAGCTCATCTATCTTATTTCTAACACTCCTGCTATTAGTATAGTAAACCTTAAGGGAGCTAGTCCCTTGCTGCCCTCTGCTGTCCCCCTTTGTTTGCTGACCTGTTCTATTGTCTTTATTTATAACTTCATGCTGAATGCCTTTTATACATTTACTGTTTCCAACCCTAGTGTTGCAACCTGCTTGTTTCCCACACACACCCATACCTCTATCTTCCATCAGTTTAAAATCATAGGCATTTCACCAATGGCCTTCTCAATCGAGTCTGCAAGTGCTACCACCCCTGCCCCAGAGAGATGAACCCCATCCCTTGCATACATATCATGTTTGCCATAAAAGTTGTTCCAGTTGTCTAGCCAGCAATTTACACCAATTGCCCTAGACAACCATTCATTTCCTACTCCCCTTCTAGGCAAGATGCTACATATGATTGGGATCCCTCCCTTAGACTTAATGAAATCTATAGCTGACCTGTACTTATCTAGCAGCTCTTCTCTCCTACCCTTCCCAATATCATTTCCACCAGCACTGAGACAGATAATGGGCTTGTTCCCATTACCTGACATGATATTATCCAGCCTGTTGACAATGTCCCCAACACCAGCTCCAGGGAAGCACACTCTATCTCTCATCTTCTTATTCCTATTACAAAAAGCACGGTCAACATATCTTACCTGAGAGTCACCAACCACATTCATCAGAAAGTCACCACAACACTTATAACCACTTTTCGATAAATTCACTAGTCACAATTTTACATATTACGAAGTTAATACGCACACACACCTCACTTTACTTTGAACACCTTCAAAACACTCTCATAAATCATTTGAATACTCACAAAAATACCTTTGAACATTTCCAAACAACACTGAAACACTTCCAAAATATCATTTTGAATACTCCCAAATAAGATTTGACAGCTCTAATTTATCTGCACTTACACATTTCATTAAATTACAACTCATCCCCCCAAACTCCTCCCTCAGTCTCCAGACTTCACAACATTATCACAAAAACTAACTCAAACACTTTACTTTGAACATCACCAAAAAACACCATCAATTACCTTTAAATACTCCAAAAACATCATTCGAACACCCCCAAATCACCTCTGAATACTCCCAGAACACCTTCATAAGTACTCTTGCACATCATTTGAACACCTTCAAAAACACCTTTGAATAACCTCAAAACACCATTTGAGTACTCCCAAATACACCACTGAATACTACTAAAACACCACTGAATACACTCAAAACACCACCAAAATCACCATAAACTAAGATCAACACCCACATCCCACAACACCCACAACCCACAACACCCACATCCCACATCACCCACAACCCACATCACCCACACCCCACAATTTTTTCTCGTTTTAACTAATTTCATCAGAAAAAGTCACAACAACAACCCACTTATAACACTTTTCGGTATCTCTAGTTCGACAACAAACACCCACACACCCACAACACACCCACAACCCACAACACCCACAACAACACCAACACACCCCACAATTTTTTCTCGTTTTAACTAATTTCATCAGAAAAAGTCACAACAACAACCCACTTATAACATCTTTTTCGGTATCTCTAGTTCGACAACACCCACACCCACAACACCCACATCCCACAACACCCCCACAACCCACACCCACACCCCATCACCCACACCCCACAACACACACAACCCACATCACCCACACCCCACAATTTTTTTTTCTCGTTTTAACTAATTTCATCAGAAAGTCACAACAACAACAACCCACAACTTATAATCACACCTTTGAATAACCTCAAAACACCATTTGAGTACTCCCAAATACACCACTGAATACTACTAAAACACCACTGAATACACTCAAAACACCACCAAAATCACCATAAACTAAGATCAACACCCACATCCCACAACACCCACAACCCACAACACCCACATCCCACATCACCCACAACCCACATCACCAACAACCCACAATTTTTTCTCGTTTTAACTAATTTCATCACAAAGTCACAACAACAACAACCCACAACTTATAATCACTTTTCAACAACTCTACTTCGACAACAACACCCACCACCCACAACACCCACAACCCACAACACCCACACCCCACAATTTTTTCTCGTTTTAACTAATTTCATTAGAAAAGTCACAAAAACAACCCACTTATAACCACTTTTTCAGCATCTCTAGTTCGACAACACCCAAAACACCCACATCACCCACATCACCCACAACCCACATCACCCACACCCCACAACACCCACAACCCACAATTTTTTCTCGTTTTATCTAATTTCATCAGAAAGTCACAACAACCCCAACTTATAATCACTTTTCAGCATCTCTAGTTCGACAACAACACCCACAACACCCACACACCCACACATCCCACAACACCCCACACACACACACACACACACACACACCCACAACACCCACATCCCACAACACCCCACAACCCACATTTTTTCTCGTTTTAACTAATTTCACCAGAAAAAGTCACAACAACAACCCACAACTTATAACCACTTTTCGGTAACTCTAGTTCGACAACAACACCCACATCCCACAACACCCACACCCCACAACACCCTCATCCCACAACACCCACAACCCACACACAACCCCAACATAACCCACAACACCACACACCCACACCCACAATTTTTTTCTCGTTTTAACTAATTTCATCAGAAAAAGTCACATCAACAACCCACAACTTATAACCACTTTTTCGACATCTCTAGTTCGACAACAACACCCACAACCCACAACACCCACATCCCACAACACCCACAATCCACAGCACCCACAACACCCACAACACCCCACAACCCACAATTTTTTTCTCGTTTTAACTAATTTCATCAGAAAAAGTCACAAAAACAACCCACTTATATCATCTTTTTTGGTATCTCTAGTTCGACTACATTACCCACAACCCTCATCAATTACCAATTTATTCACAATTTTTTTCCCCTTCTTTTTACTGAATCTTAAATGTAATACACATTCCTCTTTACATTACTAAAATTCTAATAAAATCCTCTCCATACCCATCTCCTTGTATCCACATAAATTGATATTATACTCGCATCAACTAATCTCACTACCCAACTATTGCGACATGTTTCAACACCCTCCATTCTTTTCCAATATATCATAACTTTTCAATTCTATAATTTCTTTTTAAAATATTCACACATTACCTTTATTTTCAGTAAAATCTCCCCATATTTCATTAAATTTCTAATACAACCCTCCCCATACCCCTCTCCATCTCACCCGCATTTCTTCACATCCACTCACCCATCTCCCAACACACCTCTTCTGAACACACACAAAAATCACATTTCACATCCACAAATGCATCTCATCACCCATCTCAAATCCACTAAAATCACTGTAACCAAGATATTCACAAAACTCTATGACCACCTACACACACACAGACACACACACAACACACACAACACACACAACACACACACACACACACACACACACACACACACACACACACACACACACACACACACACACACCTCACTTTACTTTGAACACCTTCAAAACACTCTCATACATCATTTGAGACCACCTTTTCTCAATATCTCTCATCCACAACCTTTATCATCTCACTACAGAACAACCCCAAGATTACTTCGAACACTCTCATAAATCATTTGAATACTCACATAAACACCTTTGAACATTTCCAAACAACACTGAAGCACTTCCAAAATATCATTTTGATTACTCCCAAATAAGATTTATCATCTCTAATTTATCTACACTTACACATTTCATTAACTGAAATTACAACACATCCACCATACTACTCCCTCAGTCTCCAGACTTTACAACATTAACACAAAAACTAACTCAGACACTTATGACATGAGACATTTTACCAAAACTAACACAAACACATATCTGTTATATCTCCAATATCTAAGATCACCACAATCAAGACGTTTGCCAAATTCTATAACCCCACCACTAAGATCACACATTTTTTTTTTTTGTACACATTCTCTTAAAACATCATCATAACGAAGATCACTAAAACTATCTATACTTTTACTAAGATCACATAACATTTTGTCTTCTCTAACTCACCCACCAATTCACATTCTCATTCACACTTACACATTTCATTAACCGAAATTACATCTCATCCACCAAACTCCTCCCTCATTCTCCAGACTTTACAACATTAGCACAAAAAAAAAACTAACTCATACACTTATGACATGAGACATTACCATATCTAACACACTGACTAACTTTGAACCAACTCTGAACACCACTGATCATCTTCAAAAAATACTCTGCACATCATTTGAACACCTTCAAAAAACACCATCAAACACCTCCGAATACTCCCAAAACACTACTGATTACTACCAAATCACCACTGAATACTACCAAATCACCGTCAAAATCACCAGAAACTAAGTTTAACATCACCATCTAACATCCTTTTTATAGAAATCCCCTCAAATCACTATAACCAAGAACTCCCTCCCCATTTGGCGCATAAAAAAAAAAGCATGAACACAAACCTAATACGCAAACACTTAGTACATGATCACCATCAACTGAAAACATATCTTGTACACACACATAATCTAAGACAACCACCAACTACAATCACCCATGTTCACTTACCTCAAAAATCACTAATATCACAGAAAACACTCATTTTTATAAACATTTCACACAAAAAAAATCATATTTGACAATATCTAAGCGCACTCACCTCACTACCACCAACACACGATGTCACACCTCACAGGACCGACGAGCTCACCTCCAGTGACGTCACACTCCCATTGTGTTACTTGGTGGTTGGTAACATCACACCCAACCCACCTTGTTTCAACCTGTTGTACCCTACATTATCTAAGAACACTATATCCAAGACGATTACCAGATTTTATGACCCCACCACCAAGATCACAGAAAACACACATTTTTATAATTATTCACACAAAAATCACGATCACCAATTCCATATCATGTTTACCGTCATCTATCAACACTCATCACCAAGATCACCAAAAATCTAAGATCATGCATCTCAAAACTACTATGATCACTGAAAACACTTATTTTTTAAACATTCGCACAAAAATAAGACATACACAAAAATACCACAACACTTCCACCAACATCTATAACATAACATGAGCACTATAACATATCACTATCACAAAAAAAAAAATAATACACAGACACCCACATACTTATACATTTCAATCTAAGACAAATCTTTAAGACATGAGACATACACGACATCATGACATTAGGAGCCAAAGTGTAGTAGGTGGTGTTGGAGTGGTGATGGTTGCTCTGGCTCCTGTCATGATGGGCCCGTCGGGGTTAAAACAACTATAGGAGATATACGGAATGAATAAGGAAGGATGTTTTAGGGATGATGTGGATGAGGAAATGTGATATGCAACATAAATGCGGTATGAATATTCATACCGCAATATGTCAAGTATAGGCTTTTGGTGTATGTCTTAGTTAAGATGAGTATGTCATAAGGAAGCGCATTAACTCGTAAAGAAGCGCATTAACTCGTAAGGAAGCGCATTAACTCATAAGGAAGCAGTCGTTGTCCCAGAGACGCAATAAATTGTTGACTGACTTATAAATAATAAGCACTCTGCTCACATGGACAATATTCTGTGACATGCATCAAAGATATGTGAGAGTTTGATAATACTAACAGTTTCATAACACTAACAGTGAAAGGTACCCATGTGGGCAGTCACTTTATCAATAATTTATATCAAGACACGAAGAGAGGATGGATAATGTAGAAGGTGTAGCGAGAGGGAGGGCGGTTACTGGCTCAGTGTTTACAACACTTTCATGTCAGAGTGAGTGGCAGTAGTTACATGCTGATGACAGTTTGTCACTCTGTGGAGTACTGACTTAATGCTGACAACACTTTAATATCAGTGTGACGGATACTGACTCCATGTTAACGATACCCTCAAGTAGGTGTGAAGCGTATTGACTCCATGTTGAGGATACCCTCAAGTAGGTGTGAAGGGTATTGACTCCATTGTGACAATACCCTTAAGAATGTGTGAAGGGCATTGACTCTATGCTGACGATACCCTCAAGTAGGTGTGAAGGGTATTGTCTCCATGCTGACGATACCCACAAGTAGGTGTGAAGGATATTGACTCCATGTTGACGATACCCTCAAGTAGGTGTGACGGGTATTGATTCCATGCTGACGATACCTTCAAGCATATGTGAAGGGCACTGAATCCATACTGACGATACCCTCAAGTAGATGTGAAGGGTACTGACTCCATGCTGACGATACCCTCAAGTAGATGTGAAGGATACTGACTTCATGCTGACGATACCTTCAAGTATGTGTGAAGGATACTGACTCCATGCTGACGATACCCCCAAGTAGATGTGAAGGATACTGACTTCATGCTGACGATACCTTCAAGTATGTGTGAAGGATACTGACTCCATGCTGACGATACCCTCAAGTAGATGTGAAAGGTACTGACTCCATGCTGACGATACCCTCAAGTAGGTGTGAAGGGTATTGACACCATGCTGACGATATCTGCAAGTAGGCATAAAGGGTATTGACTCCATTGTGACAATACCCTTAAGTATGTGTGAAGGGTATTGACCCTATGCTGACGATACCCTCAAATAGGTTTGAAGGGTATTGACTCTATGTTTACGATACTCTCAAGTAGGTGTGACGAGTACTGATTCCATGCTGACGATACCTTCAAGTATGTGTGAAGGGCACTGATTCCATGCTGACGATACCCTCAAGTAGATGTGAAGGGTACTGACTCCATGCTGACGATACCTTCAAGTAAGTGTGAAGGGCACTGACTCCATGCTGACGATACCCTCAAGTAGGTGTGACGGGTACTGATTTCATGCTGACGATACCTTCAAGTATGTGTGAAGGGCACTGACTCCATGCTGACGATACCCTCAAGTAGATGTGAATGGTACTGACTCCATGCTGACGATACCTATAAGTATGTGTGAAGGGCATTGACTCCATGATGACGATACCCTCAAGTAGGTATGACGGGTACTGATTCCATGCTGACGATACCTTCAAGTATGTTTCAATGGCACTGAATCCATGCTGACGATACCCTCAAGTATGTGTGAAGGGCACTGACTCCATGCTGACGATACCCTCAAGTATGTGTGAAGGGTACTGACTCCATGCTGACGGTACCTTCAAGTATGTGTAAAGGGTACTGACTTCATGCTGACGATACCCTCAAGTAGATGTGAAGGGCACTGACTCCATGCTGACGATACCTTCAAGTATGTGTGAAGGGCACTGACTCCATGCTGACGATACCCTCAAATAGATGTGAAAGGTAGTGACTCCATGCTGACGATACCTACAAGTATGTGTGTAGGGCACTGACTCCATGCTGACGGTACCCTCAAGTAGGTGTGCAGGGTATTGACTCCATGCTGACGATACCCTCAAGTAGGTGTGCAGGGTATTGACTCCATGCTGACGATACCCTCAAGTAGATGTGAAGGGTACTGACACCATGCTGACGATACCTACAAGTGTGTGTGAAGGGCATTGACTCCATGCTGACGATACCTTCAAGTAAATGTGAATGGTACCGACTCCATGATGACGATACCCTCAAGTATGTGAGAAGGGCACTGACTCCATGCTGACGATACCCTCAAGTAGGTGTATATTGGCCCCATGCTGACGATACCCTAAAGTAGATGTGAAGGGTACTGACTCCATGCTGACGATACCTACAAATATGTGTGAAGGGCAATGACTCAATGCTGACGATACCCTCAAGTAGGTGTGCAGGGTATTGACTCCATGCTGACGATACCCTCAAGTAGATGTGAAGGGTACTGACACCATGCTGACGATACCTACAAGTGTGTGTGAAGGGCATTGACTCCATGCTGACGATACCTTCAAGTAAATGTGAATGGTACCGACTCCATGATGACGATACCCTCAAGTATGTGAGAAGGGCACTGACTCCATGCTGACGATACCCTCAAGTAGGTGTATATTGGCCCCATGCTGACGATACCCTAAAGTAGATGTGAAGGGTACTGACTCCATGCTGACGATACCTACAAATATGTGTGAAGGGCACTGACTCAATGCTGACGATACCCTCAAGTAGATGTGAAGGGTACTGACTCCATGCTGACGATTCCTACAAGTACGTGTGAAGGGCACTGACTCCATGCTGACGATACCCTTAAGTAGGAATGCAGGGTATTGGCTCCCGGCTGATGCAACAATGACGTCTGTCGTATATACTATGCATACTACAGTGCCACTGTGGTAAACACTATGTATACTACAGTGCCACTGTGGTATACACTATTTATACTAGAGTGCCACTGTGGTATACACTATAACACTATTTATACTACAATGCCACTGTGGTATACACAATAACACTATGTATACTACAGTGCCACTGTGGTATTTACTATAACACTATGTATATTACAGCGCCAATGTGGTATACACTATAACACAATGTATACTACAGTGCCACTGTGGTATACACTATAACACTATGTATGCTACGGTGCCACTGTGGTATACACTATAACACAATGTATACTACAGTGCCACTGCGGTATACACTATAACACTATGTATACTACAGTGCCACTCTGGTATACACTATAACACTATGTATACTGCAGTGCCACTGTGGCATACTCTATAACACTTTGTATACTACAGTGCCACTGTGGTATACACTATAACACTATGTATATTACAGTGCCACTGTGGTATACACTATATCACTATATATACTAGAGTGCAACTGTGGTACACACTATAACACTATGTATGTTACGGTGCCACTGTGCTATACACTATAACACAATGTATGCTACAGTGCCACTGCGGAATACACTATATCACTATGTATACTGTAGTGCCACTGTGGTATACACTATAACACTATGTATACTACAGTGCCACTGTGGTATACACTATAACACTATGTATACTACAGTGCCACTTTGGTATACACAATAACACTATGTATACTACAGTGCCACTGTGGCATACACTATAACACTATGTATACCACAGTGCCACTGTGTTATACACTATAACACTATGTGTACTACAGTGCCACTGTGGTATACACTATAACACTATGTATACTACAGTGCCACTGTGGTATACACTATAACACTATGTATATTACAGTGCCACTGTGGTATACACTATAACACAATGTATACTACAGTGCCACTGTGGTATACACTATGTATGCTACGGTGCCACTGTGGCATACACTATAACACAATATATACTACAGTGCCACTGCGGTATACACTATAACACTATGTATACTACAGTGCCACTCTGGAATACACTATAACACTAAGTATACTACAGAGCCACTGAGGTATACACTATAACACTATGTATATTACAGTGCCACTGTGGTATACACTATAACAGTATGTATACTACAGTTCCACTGGTGAATACACTATAACACTATGTATACTACAGTGCTACTGTGGTATACACTATAACACTACGTATACTACAGTGCCACTGTGGTATACACTATAACACTATGTATTCTACAGTGCCACTGTGGTATACACTATAACACTATGTATACTACAGTGCCACTGTGGTATACACTATAACTATGTATACTACAGTGCCACTCTGGTATACACTATACACAATGTATACTACAGTGCCACTCTGGTATACACTATACACTATGTATACTACAGTGCCACTGTGGTATACACTATACACTATGTATACTGCAGTGCCACTGTGGTATTCATTATACACTACGTATACTACAGTGCCACTGTGGTATAGACTATACACTATGTATACTACAGTTCCAATGTGGTATACACTATACACTATTGTCGTGTGGGGTTCGGTAGGAGATTTTAGGGTTGAATGTAAACACACTTGTTGGAAGGTAACGCTATATTGTCAGATTGTGGTAATGGGAGATGGGAGCTCAGGCCTGCCTGCTCGCCTGTCTATGGACTGTATGACGTCACGGGATGCAGCGTGAGTGAGAGACGAGCTGCCTCTTCCTCACTCGACGGATAGACATAGACAGGCGAGCAGGCAGGCCTGGGCTCCCATCTCCCATTACCACAGTCTGACAGTATAGCGTTACCATCCAACAAGTGTGTCTACCTTCAACCCTAAAATCTCCTACCGAACCCCACATGACACTATGTATACTAGGGTGTCACAGTAGTATACAGTATAACACTATGCATACTACAGTGTCACTGTGGTATACACTATAACACTATGTATAATAAAGTGCCACTGTGGTATACACTATAACGCTATGTGTACTACAGTGCCACTGTGGAATAAAATATAACACTATGTATACTACAGTGCCACTGTGGTATACAGTATGTATATTACAGCGCCACTATGGTATACACTATGTATACTACAGTGCCACTGTGGAATACACTATATCACTATGTATACTGTAGTGCCACTGTGGTATACACTATAACACTATGTATACTACAGTGCCACTGTGGTATACACTATAACTCTATGTATACTAAAGTGCCTCTGTGGTATACACTATAACACTAAGTATACTACTGTGCCACTGTGGTATTCATTATAACCCTATGTATGCTGCGGTGCCACTGTGGCATACACTATAACACAATGTATACTACAGTGCCACTGCAGTATACACTATAACACTATGTATACTACAGTGCCACCCTGGTATAAACTATAACACTATGTATACTACAGTGCGACTGTGGTGTACACTATTACACTATGTATACTACACTGCCACTGTGGTATACACTATAACACTATGTATATTACAGTGCCACTGTCGTATACACTATAACACTATGTATACTACAGTGCCACTGTTGTATACACTATAACACTATGTATGTTACGGTGCCACTGTGGTATACACTATAACACAATGTATACTACAGTGCCACTGCGGTATACACTATAACACTATGTATGCTACAGTGCCACTGTGGTATACACTATAACACTATGTATACTACAGTGCCACTGTGGTATGCACTATAACACAATGTATGCTACAGTGCCACCGTGGTATACACTATAATACTATGTATACTACAGTGCCACTGTGGTATACACTATATCACATTATGTATAATACAGTGCCACTGTGGTATACACTATGTATACTACAGTGCCACAGTGGTATACACTATAACACTATGTATACTACAGTGCCACTCTGGTATACACTATAACTCTATGTATACTACAGTGCCACTCTGGTATACACTATACACTATGTATACTACAGTGCCACTCTGGTATACACTATACACTATGTATACTACAGTGCCACTGTGGTATACACTATACACTGTGTATACTACAGTGCCACCCTGGTATACACTATACACTATGTATACTACAGTGCCACTGTGGTATACACTATACACTATGTATACTTCAGTGCCACTGTGGTATAGACTATACACTATGTATACTACAGTGCCACTGTCGTATACACTATACACTATTGTCGTATGGGGTTCGGTAGGAGATTTTAGGGTTGAATGTAGACACACTTTTTGGATGGTAACGCTATATTGTTTGACTGTGGTAATGGGAGATGGGAGCTCAGGCCTGCCTGCTCGCCTGTCTATGGACTGTATGACGTCACGGGATGGAGCGTGAGTGAGTGACGAGCTGCCTCTTCCTCACTCGACGGATAGACATAGACAGGCGAGCAGGCAGGCCTGGGCTCCCATCTCCAATTACCACAGTCTGACAATATAGCGTTACCATCCAACAAGTGTGTCTACCTTCAACCCTAAAATCTCCTACCGAACCCCACATGACACTACGTATACTAGGGTGTCACTATAGTATACACTATAACACTATGTATACTACAGTGCCACTGTGGTATACACTATAACACTATGTATACTAAAGTGCCACTGTGGTATTCACAATAACACTATGTATTCTAGGGAGCCACTGTGGTATTCACTATAACACTATGTATACCACAGTGCCACTGTGGTATACACTATGACACTATGTATACTACAGTGCCACTGTGGTGTACACTATAACACTAAGTATACTAGGGTGCCACTGTGGTATACACTATAACACTATGCATACTAGGGTGCCACTCTGGTATTCACTATAACACTATGTATACTAGGGTGCAACTGTGGTATACACTATAACACTATGTATACTACAGTGCCACTGTGGTGTACACTATAACACTAAGTATACTAGGGTGCCACTGTGGTATACACTATAACACTATGCATACTAGAGTGCCACTCTGGTATACACTATAACACTATGTATACTAAGGTGCAACTGTGGTATACACTATAACACTATGTATATTACAGTGCCACTGTGGTATACACTATAACACTATGTATACTACAGTGCCACTGTGGTACACACTATAACACTATGTATACTACAGTGCCACTGTGGTATACACTATTCACTATGTATACACAGTGCCACTGTGGTATACACTATAGCACTATGTATACTACAGTGCCAGTGTAGTATACACTATAACACTATGTATGCTACAGTGCCACTGTGGTATACACTATAACACTATGTATACTACAGTGCCAGTGTAGTATACACTATAACACTATGTATACTACAGTGCCACTGTAGTATACACTATACACTATGTATACACAATATTATCAGGGAGACTTTTTTTCCTCTGACAAAGAAAAGTTCTATTATTATTATTTTGCCCAAGGCACACTAGGCCTATAGTTCCCTTCTGGGAGTATACTCTGCTAGGCCTATAGTTCCCTTCTGGGAGTATACTCTACTAGGCCTATAGTTCCCTTCTGGGAGTATACTCTGCTGGGCCTATAGTTCCTCTCTGGGAGTATACTCTGCTAGGCCTATAATTCCCCTCTGGGAGTATACTCTGCTAGGCCTATAGTTCCCCTCTGCGAGTATACTCTGCTAGGCCTATAGTTCCTCTCTGTGAGTATACTCTGCTAGGCTTATAGTTCCCCTCTGGGAGTATACTCTGCTAGGCCTATAGTTCCCCTCTGGGAGTATACTCTGCTAGGCCTATAGTTCCTCTCTGGGAGTATACTCTGCTAGGCGTATAGTTTCCCTCTGGAAGTATATTCTGCCAGGCCTATAGTTCCTCGCTGGGAGTATACTCTGCTAGGCCTATAGTTCCCCTCTGGGAGTATTCTCTGCTTGGCCTATAGTTCCTCTCTGGGAGTATACTCTGCCAGGTCTCTAGTTCCTCGCTGTTAGTATACTCTGCTAGGCCTATAGTTCCCCTCTGGGAGTATACTCTGCTAGGCCTATAGTTCCCCTCTGTGAGTATACACTGCTAGGCCTATAGTTCCCCTCTGGGAGTATACTCTGCTAGGCCTATAGTTCCCCTCTGGGAGTATACTCTGCTAGGCCTATAGTTCCCCTCTGGGAGTTTACTCTGCTAGGCCTATAATTCTCCTCTGGGAGTATACACTGCTAGGCCTATAGTTCCCTTTCTGGGAGTATACTCTGCTAGGCCTATAGTTCTCCTCTGGGAGTATACACTGCTAGGCCTATATTTCCCCTCTGGGAGTATACTCTGCTAGGCCTATAGTTCCCCTCTGGGAGTATACTCTGCTAGGCCTATAGTTCCCGTCTGGGAGTATACTCTGCTAGGCCTATAGTTTCCCTCTGGGAGTATACACTGCTAGGGCTATTGTTCCCCTTCTGGGAGTTTACTCTGCTAGGCCTATAGTTCCCCTCTGGGAGTATACTCTGCTAGGCCTATAGTTCCCCTCTGGGAGTATACTCTGCTAGGTTTTGCACACTAACTCTCCTTTTTTTTGGCTCAGTATATACTATTTCCTCCACAATATTGGTTCCAGCGCTAGAGGGAAGTATTGTATAAGATCGCTGGCACAGTTTAAACTTCTAGCACGTAAGAGAGACCATGATAACACGAGACAACATGGAGCACAACGAAGCAGGCGGGCAGGCGGGCAGGCGGGCAGGCGGGCAGGCGGGCAGGCGGGCAGGCGGGCAGGCGGGCAGGCGGGCAGGCGGGCACGCGTGTACATGTACTTGTAGTAAATGTACATGTACATGTACTTGTAGTAAATGAAGATATTATTATTGTTATTATTATTATTATTATTATTATTATTATTATTATTATTGTTGTTATTATTATTATTGTTATTATTATTATTATTATTATTATTATTATTATTATTATTATTATTATTATTATTATTATTATTATTATTATTGTTATTATTATTATTATTATTATTATTATTATTATTATTATTATTATTATTATTATTATTATTATTACTATATTTGGTGAGACGTGCGGAAACGAAGTTATCACAATATTGGTTTTCTCCACACAGGTGTTTATTAAGCGCTCTCCCGGCCTTCATCATGCCACATAGGTGTTTATTAAGCGCTCTCCCGGCCTTCATCATGCCACACAGGTGTTTATTAAGCGCTCTCCCGGCCTTCATCATGCCACACAGGTGTTTATTAAGCGCTCACTCGGCCTGCTCGTGCCACACAGTTGTTTATTAAGCACTCTCCCGGCCTAACTCTTGCCACACAGGTGTTTATTAAGCGCTCTCCTAGCCTCCCTCATGCCACACAGGTGTTTATTAACCGCTCTCTCCGCCTCCCTCATGCCACACAGGTGTTTATTAACCGCTCTCTCGGCCTCCCTCCTGCCACACAAGTGTTTATTAAGTGCTCTCCCACCCTCCCTCATGCACGACATATACATATATATATATATATATATATATATATATATATATATATATATATATATATATATATATATATATATATATATATATATATATATATATATATATATATATATATATATATATATATATGTATATATATATATATATATATATATATATATATATATATATATATATATATATATATATATATATATATATATATATATATATATATATATATATATGTGTGTGTGTATTATAACGGCGCTTATTTCGGTATTCTGGTAGCGGGTGGTTAAATGATATGTCTTCGGAGGCTTCTTACTTTATTGTTAAGTCGTTGTGGGTACACAGGCTTGTGTGTTGTACCCATGGCCCGGGAGGGCCATGCCCACGAGAGAGAGCTGGGAGGCCTTGTGTCTTGATGCCAGGCCGCTGTGTGAGAGAGGGCGAGGCAAGTCTGGGCATACTGAAGTGGGAAGGCCTAGGTGGCAGCACCAGCATAGCGCGAAATATGAACTAAGCTGGCAGACAGCATGGGCTGTCTGTGCAGACAGTACAGGCTGTCTACATACGCTCGGCCACCTACCGCGCGTCGTCCCGACGCGACAATACTGGTGGTAAAAGAAACTCGGTCTCTCTCTCGTAGGAACAGGGCACAGAACACAAAATAAAAACATATATATACATATGGACATGGAAAAAAAACTTCCTACAGGGAGGGAAGAAAAAACATGTGGGGTGTGCTAAACATCGTGGTCATAGGCAGTGAGCGTCGAAGGGCATCACTGCACGCCTTCCTGGGTCTGGACAGATACTGCAACACGGGAGACATCGCTGCGGCTGAGCTGTGACGTAACAGGGTACGGTCTCCTTTGGAACGGTGAAGCAGACATCGCAGGAGTCGCTGCAGATTTTCACTCAACCTGGGGCACGACATGTTGGTGCCCTCGAGTGAGGCGTCGACAAAACTCGGCAACTGGGCAGGACTTCTGGCAAGCGACTCAGGAGGACACTTCTCGACTGGTACTGTCGCTGGGCTGTCACTGCCGGCGAGCGTGGAGCGAGTTGTGGAGCGAGTCGTGGCAGAGACGACTGGGCGAAACCTCTGGGAGTCGTAACATCATACACCAGAGTGCAGTGAGAGAGCTAGCAGTCAAAGTGACATCGTCTTTGTGCAGGCTGCTCACTGAAGCTTGTGACACGAGGCTGACACAGTGTGTCATTCTCTCGACATATAACTGCACTCTGAAGGTCTGGAGGTGAAGTGAAACAAATCTCGATGGGAATCGTAGCAGGTACGATTCTGCAGAACATCACGAGCGACGAGCATAAAAGCTTTCTGTACAAGAGGGCTCATACGCTCAGGGCTGAGTAATCAGCTGTCAAACACACTGGTCACACGGGTGACTTAGCATAGTGGTGCTACTCAGGGGTCTGACCACAGACCTCACTGGACACACGGAAAACTTACAAACACACCGCTGTACATACGGTACAACATGGCTTAACTAGCAAATGCTTTTCTGCGCATAAAACTGACTAAGACATACTAAAATGTGAGAACACTGACTGAGAGGAATTAATTAACACACGACATATATTTTCTCTCAATCTTCTCGACAATACTGAAATAATTACTGAACACTCGATGGTGACATCATGTGATGTCAGGCGTGATGTCGCGAGGTGACGTCAGCAGGACTGTGACGTCAGCAGACATCTCGGGTGACGTCAGGCAGACATCGTGAGGTGACGTCAGCAGACCGTGAGGTGACGTCAGCAGACATCTCGAGGTGACGTCAGGCAGACATCGTGAGGTGAAGTCAATGTGATGCGGGCAGCAGACCACAGCATGTGGCCTTGGGACATCTGGTAACTCATGTGGCTGGTAGATCCACGTGACATCGGCCACACCCAACGTGGTGTCGATCCACGTGGTGTCGTGATCTACGTGGCATGCTGATCCACGCAGCTTCGAGTGGCCTCGGGCACTCGGATACACAGCACTGGCGACGAATTCACACGAAAAACAGCAGAGAACACAGCAGAGGGAGTGAGCAGTGGTGAGCGGTGTATGGTAGTGTGGTGGCGAGGAGCGTGGGTGAGTGTATGGCAGGGCGAGCATCTGGCGGTCTCTCCTCCTCCCACCCACAAACACAGGGGAGCACACTGGACGCAGAAATCACCACAAGACTCACCTCTGGCTCGCTGAAACAGCTGTGCTGAGCTGAACAACAACAGCAACATACAAGTGACGCTGAACACGTGACTTGAGAAACAGCATGGGGTCACTGGGACGCCACTTACAATTCTCGGAGAATTTCGGCAAATTTTGGCACTCAGGTGCTGCCCTCTGTAGCCAGGCCTCTAGGTAGGCACGCCAGCCTGCCGGCCCATGCCTCTCCCTCACTCCTAGGCCGACCGACTTGACAGACACAAGGCCTCCCAGCTCTCTCTCGTGGGCATGGCCCTCCCGGGCCATGGGTACAACACACAAGCCTGTGTACCCACAACGACTTAACAATAAAGTAAGAAGCCTCCGAAGACATATCATTTAACCACCCGCTACCAGAATACCGAAATAAGCGCCGTTATAAATGGTGACAGCGGTGCTCCGCAGCAGTTGTGTTTGCCTGGAGAGAGGGAGGAAGAGGTATGAAGTCATCTTCACTTCATCATCCCACCGCTGCCACCATTTATAACGGCGCTTATTTCGGTATTCTGGTAGTGGGTGGTTAAATGATATGTCTTCGGAGGCTTCTTACTTTATTGTTAAGTCGTTGTGGGTACACAGGCTTGTGTGTTGTGCCCATGGCCCGGGAGGGCCATGCCCACGAGAGAGAGCTGGGAGGCCTTGTGTCTTGATGCCAGGCCGCTGTGTGAGAGAGGGCGAGGCAAGTTTGGGCATACTGAAGTGGGAAGGCCTAGGTGGCAGCACCAGCATAGCGCGAAATATGAACTAAGCTGGCAGACAGCATGGGCTGTCTGTGCAGACAGTACAGGCTGTCTACATACATATATATATATATATATATATATATATATATATATATATATATATATATATATATATATATATATATATATATATATATATATATATATATATATATATATATATATATATATATATATATATATATATATATATATATGTATATGTCGATAATTGCTAGGCAGATGTGGTGGATTTAATTTCCATGGTAACCTAGCCCAATACTGTCCATCTTTGTGACTGAGTCTGGAGGGTCTCATATATACTGATTTATATTGTAAAACACTAGTTTTACAGCTTTTTTCGAAGGATCTTTGCTCGTAGGTTATTTGTACACTGTAGTACAACATATTTGGACCACAGTGTGGCCTTTATCCGGTTCGAGCACGACCAAAATGTTGAGAAATGGGTTATCAGCTAAGTTTAAATATAGGGAAAACTTAACTTAGAAAGACAACTCATCGCCTGCACAGCAGCCCCTGCAGACAAGGTCTTGAGATGCTGTCGAAGGCACTCCTCAACGGGCTGAAATGAGTTATAATTTGTAAGATTATAAATTACCCCTACGGGGTGTTATGTCAGCATATTTCATTCACTGATGGCTGACAAACTTACTTGTGTGGACTCAATGGTCCGCATATCACCGGGGTTTATGATAAGTGACTAACTCATGACTTTATACTCAACTGCGCAGTCAATAGTAGTACATCACGAGTTAGAACACTTACCTGGGTATATGTATCTGACCCGTAATTACGCCCGGATATCCATTGAGTTGATTGAAGAATAGTGTTCTTTGAAGAATGTCGCACTACACTCTGTTGGATTGCAACACTGTTCAACAGCCTCCCATCAAGCATTAGGGGAATTGCCAATAAACCCCTGGCTGCCTTCAAGAGAGAGCTGGACAGATACCTAAAGTCAGTGCCGGATCAGCCAGGCTGTGGCTCGTACGTTGGACTGCGTGCGGCCAGCAGTAACAGCCTAGTTGATCAGGCCCTGATCCATCAGGAGGCCTGGTCATGGACCGGGCCGCGGGGGCGTTGATCCCCGGAATAACCTCTAGGTAACCTCTAGGCTAGGTAACAATATCACTAAGAAGTTGATCACACTTCTCTGTAAGTGTTTATCGTGTTTTGTGAGACGCTTTGTTCACGCTAACGCACAGATCGTTCTTTGATGGTTATCCTGGTGTCAGTGTCACTCTCAGTAGAGTCAAAAGTAATCTGAAGACGCCACAGCGCCCCACGCCGTTACTGCCCCCAGCACAAAGGAAAAGCTGACATAGTACCTTTGCTTCCTTGCCACTTCCTCCATGAGGCAAAGCAGAATGTTTAAATCTTGCTGTCTTAAGCATAGACAACAATGTCCACTATCTTTACTATGGTAATAAAGTGGGAGCAGGATTTTCCTTAATTGTCCTGCT